>NC_141538.1:65157500-65217500 GCF_021556685.1 Rattus norvegicus | reverse complement strand
GAACCTATTGACTTCCAGGAGGGGGACACAGGCAGGAGGCTGAGTGACAGCTTCAAGCACACAACCCCAAGAGCTAAAGAATTCAGATTCAAACATTGCCTGACACCTGCACCCAAGTCCTCATACCATGCACTGTCCACTTCCAAAAGGCCACTTAGCACCACTGCTTCCAAAGTCACCCACTACATCCCGGGCTATCTTCTGTCAAATCTTGAGTTCGTGAGCTCAGTGAGCCTGCTCCCCTGCCCAGCCTCTCTCTTCTTCCCCCACATAGAGTGTGTCCCTGCTAGACCCTTAAAGCCTAACTCAACACTTGGGCCACAGTAGGATCTCCATAGCTGCACACTAAGGAAGGATGGGTTCATTGGGAGACATTCTTTGACCGGATCCCGTGCCAGGAGTCGGGACTACAAAGATGTAGCCACAAAGAGTGACTCCCCACACCGGCTGCTCTTCTGTGGTTTTGGGTTACCATGGTCATTCCCCATGGCACAAGGTCCAACCCAGAGCAGCAGCTCAGAGACCATGATATTAGATGAGCAGAGAAGTGAGCTCTTGACCCTGCCCTCTGATCCCTTCCTCAAGAAAATGTTTGCCAGTGCTAGGGAGGGAGCCTGGGGCTTTGCACACGAGAGACAAGTGCGCTGCCATGAAACTACATTCCTAGCCCTTGTTGGTTGGGTGGTTGTTATTGTTGTTAGGCAAAAATACTGCTACGTAGCCCAGGCTAACGTCAATTTCACCAACCTCCTGCCTCTCAATGCTGTGATTACAGGTATGTGTCACCATGTTACATTGACTCGAGACATTTCGAATTGGATGAAAAGTTAAACGCAGAGTAGGCAGGACCTGCTACGGGCTCTTGGTGTCTGTCTCTCTGCCTCGCTGTGTCTCCCCGTCTCTGCATACACCATTCTCCTTCCTTCTCCTTCACCTCTACCTCTTTCTCTCTCTCCTCTAATGTCTGCTCTAGCTCCTAATTTTGCTCAAAATCCATGAATTCTCTTAGGAATAAAGATACAATCTGGGGTTGGGGATTTAGCTCAGTGGTAGAGCACTTGCCTAGGAAGCGCAAAGATACAATCTAGGTCACAAGCCCAGCATCTGATAAAGATGTTTGTTGGCAACCATCAAGAGAAAATGCAATCAGCATGGGCTAAAAGGCCACAAGATGGAAATTTTCATTGACTGAAAATTGACTCGAGAGTCAAACCTTCTTGACACGGCTCCGATTTACTCAATAGAGAGCCCAGGAAAGTTGAACTTGGTGGAAACGGAGACCACAAAAGAAAAACCGCAGTGGCAGATACCAAGATGAGTCAGATAAGCAAAAGGCTTCACTAAAGCATGTCCCTGTGGTGAAATGGCATCTATCTGGGAATCACGTCAATCAGGTTAAAACAGGAATGGGGGAACCTGAGTAACAAGCCACAGACGAAAGTGACCCAGAGAGCCAATTCATTCGGTGGTATGAGCATTTAAAACTGCTTTCTCCACAGACATTAATCATTGTTGATAGACATCGTATTAAAACACTAAGAATAGCTGGTGAATACATAGACGTGTTCGAGGAGGGGACATGATGGTGCCTTGGCTTACCTATCCACCAAGACCCACTGAGTACAGCTGCCTGCAGTGGACTGCCACGATTCCTTCTGGCTTGTGATTTTTATACTTTAAAGAACTTGAGTTTCTACACTAATCACTGCCTTCTAAATCAATTAATGAGACTTAAAGGGTCATTTATCACCGACAACTGCAATCACCATTGCACCGCAGCAGCCCGCAGATGCTAAGGAATTGCATCCTGCATTGATAATTGTACTCCGCCTTTAATGAGATTCTTATTAACATATACATTATTAATTAGACCATTAATGTAGATGTCATTCTGAATCACACCAGGATTCCCGGTGGCTTGTGTGGTTATTAAACTTTGCTAATTTGCACAATGAACCAATATCATATTACAGGTTCTCTCCACCGTGTATACAAAATTAAACGCTCACTCTCGACACCTCGCCTGCCTGCAGCACCCACTCACACTCACAAGGAAAGGAGTAAGAGGGAAGGGTTGCCATTCTAAGACCCAAGAGCCTCCAGCTTTTCAAATGACTGGTGGCGATATATGGTGAAGGGGAAGCTGAGGGCGCGGGGAGGACAGGAAGCCCATGTTCATACCCACAATGCTCAGGACAGCCCTCCTGTTATTTAATCAGAAGACTTTTCTAATACCTCTCAAATTCAGTGTTGCCACTTTTCTTATTGTAAAGTATCATGTATTCCTCGAAAATCCTGTCCAAAATATGCATAAGCAAAGCAGTGAAAATGTTCAAGACTTCCCTATTCTCCCAGCGTTCCATAATACCGCTCTGAGGATTCTCACATGCACTCTTACTCCTTTGTCTGTAGCTACCAAAGCATCCTCTTGTTCGAATTGATACTCTATACATGGTTCCATAGTCTGCCGTCATAGCAGAGTTTCATGACCGCTTTCCCATACTGCTAATACTCTAGTAGAGCATGTGTAATTGTCATACATCCACCTACAGCGCTCCTAAAAGGCTGTGGAGTGCTGGGACGCTGGCCACCAGACTGGACTCCCGACACCATTATTCCTTCAGACACTAACCTGGATATTGCCGTGAAAGTCTGTAATAGATGTGACTAAAGGCCATAATTAGTTGACTTTGAAGGGAATTTATCCTAGATAACCCAGTGTACCTAATCAAACTATTGAAAGCCCGTGAGGGTAGAACCATTGCTTCCCTGAGAAAGAAGAAGCTCACCAGTGGGTGCCTGTCTTGCTTGAAGGCCTGTCCTAGAGACTGCAGACTCATGATGGAAGCCCTGCAATTTCCCTGTCCAATTACTTGTGACAGTAAATTAACCCCCGCCTCTCTCATACATGCATACATTTATGTCTCAGTATATGTGGGGTACAGACTCCAGACTGACTACTCTAGTAAAGTGTACCCAAATCAGGTGCTCAGGGCCTTTATATAAAATGTCATCCTCCTATATACTTTAAACATGTATTTATTTTGCTTTAAAGTGTGTGTGTGTATGTGTGTGTCTGTGTGTGTGTCTGTGTGTGTCTGTGTATGTGTGTCTGTGTGCGTATGTGTCTGTGTGTGTGAGTGTGTGTGTCTGTGTGTGTATATGTCTGTGTGTGTGTCTCTCTGTATGTGTATGTGTGTCTGTGTGTCTGTGTGTGTATCTGTGTCTGTGTGTGTGTGTCTGTGTGTGTGTCTGTGTGTGTCTGTGTATGTGTGTCTGTGTGCGTGTGTGTCTGTGTGTGTGAGTGTGTGTGTCTGTATGTGTATATGTCTGTGTGTGTGTCTCTCTGTATGTGTATGTGTGTCTGTGTGTCTGTGTGTGAGTGTGTCTGTGTGTGTATATGTCTGTGTGTGTGTCTGTGTGTGTGAGTGTATCTGTGTGTGTCTGTGTGTGTGTGTCTGTGTGTGTGTGTCTGTGTGTGTGAGTGTGTGTGTGTGTGAAGGTATTGGATCCCCTGGAGCTGGAGTTACAGGTGGTTGTGAGCCACTGGTGTGGGCATCGGGAACCAAACTTGGGTCCTCTGAGAGAACAGTATCTGCTGGGGCATTTTTCCAGCCCCTCCCACATTAACTTATCTCTAGGTTACCCAGAATACCTAACACAATGTAAATGCTATGCAAATACTTGTTACATTGTATTGCTTAGGGAGCAAAGACAGGAAAAGCAGCTGTTTGTGCTGAATACAGATGTAATTGTATTTCTGAATTTCTTTTCTCTTCAATTGATTAAAATTCCCAAATGCAAAACACACCTTGAGCCTGCATGCGTGTGTGTGTGTGTGTGTGTGTGTGTGTGTGTGTGTGTGTGTGTGTGTGTGTATGTTGGGTAATTATATACAATTTATATAATGTGAAAATATAAAATATGTTATATATAAATAAATATATAATATTTTAAGAGACTAAATGGCTGTAGGATTTTTTTATATGGCTACAACATTCGTTATGGACCCAAAGGCAGCACCCGGCCGGCCTTGTGCAGATGGTCTTGCTGTTAGCTCGCCACTGCTGCTCCTATTTCTAGCTGGAGCTGCACTTCCAGGAACACCGTTGCCTGTCCTAGTCCATCGTGGAGATGCCTCAGAGAGGGCAACGCTAAGAGGGAAGTCACTGTCGGTGGGAAGGTGTGGCAGTCAGACCCATGGCAGTGTTCCCCAACATGACAGACTCAATGGCAAGAGCCTTGAGAGATCTCCCCACCAGTTCCCACTCCACGAAGCCACATCGACAGGTAGCTGTGTGCAGGTTCTCAGTCTTTCACCCGCACCTGTGCTGGACTATACAGCAGCAGCGGCAGCTTCTCCCACCATCACATGTTCTCCTTTGAGAGCTCACAACTGCAAACAAATGTGCCCCAACACTCTCTGCTAACCCCTTCATCCCCACCAGATGTGTAGGGGCTGCTTTCCTATGGAAAGCAAGCAGTTTGGGAACCCTGATTCTTCATATTGTGTATCACATACCTGCCTTTCCTTTAGTCCCAACACTCAGGAGGCAGAGGTAGATAGATCTCTGTGTTCGAGACCAGCGTGGTCTACACAGTGAGTTCCAGGATAATGGGAAACCCTGTCGGGAGCTGACCCTCACCCCTCATTAAAAAAAATGAGAACAAGACATTCTTTTCCTAGTGACCTTACTGACACTATCTATGGTTATGTTATAACTGACAACACACACGAGCCAATCTTTGCCTAATTTCCTGCAGTCATCTGAAGACAGGCACCTGTGGGAAGAAAGCCCAGTATAGCTGGCCACCAAGGTAGATAGGACATTACAGAAGAAACAGGTCAGCTACTTCTAACCATGCTCCCCAATTTGGAGAGAGGGCACAGTGAACTCAGACTTCATTCCCAATTTAGAAAGGGCAGAATTGTCCTTGAATTCAAGGTCACAGAATTCATCGATTTAAATGTAGTCCCCATCACCCTGAAGCAGCGGTTCTGATTGAAGAGCAAGTGGCCGTTTGATGGCTCGTTTAAGGTACCAGCTGGGTGTCACGTCTTTGTAGAGCTGGGATATTATCCTGCAGAATGGGGGGCATTTGCTAGCTCAGTGCAAGGCATAGTACTGTCCCTCCCATTCCCAGGAAATCCAGGCAAGGTGACGTGGCTAATCCCACTACAACCTTATTGGGCACAAGGGATGTCTCATTTCCGTCTTTGTCACTTTGGGCTCTCAGAGACAAAAGTCTTGGTTCCCAATAAGAGACTGCTGTCAGTAATGAACTAGCAGAGGATCTGCTGAACTAGAAGCCATCCGGCCCCTCTGGGCTCTTGTTCCACTGAACCAAGAAGCAAAGCAAGAGAATCTTGTTTCATAGAAGCCATTTAGTCTAGGATTGCCAAGAGAAGTTAAGTTGCATCTAGACCACTGATTCTCAACCTTCCTAACGCTGCGATTCTGTAATACAGTTCCTCATATTACAGTGACCGCAACCATGAAATTATTTTGCTACCTGAGAGGTGGATATGTGACCCCTGTAAAAGGGTAGTTCAATGCTCCCGGGGGGTCGCGACCCACAGGTTGAGAACTACTGGCATAGACCCTCTGAGCAAAGCGGGGGTCTTTTTGGGACGAGGCATCTCATGGGATGCCTTTGAGTATTTCCAGGCCCTGTGGTACAAGTTCATGAGAAACAGTACCCTGTCTAGTGACACGGACACTTGCAGAACACAGACTGAGCTGTCTTGTCAAGCCGAGATCCGTAACCAAAAAAATGATTAAAAAGGGGAGGGGAGGAGAGAGAGCATATGGAAGGAACCTGGAATATTCTAGAAGGAGTACAGACTTCCTGCAGTAAGATGTTCTCCTGTAAGACAGCAGGCTCTCCTGAGTGATGTTTTCCCAGTATTCAAATGACAGAAGCCGAGTGGAGGTCGCCATTTCTCAGCCTCCCTCCACAGATGTCACAGCGTCATCTCTACCCTACTGAGGGCACACAGCAGCCTTGCTGCCAGCCCTCATAGCATCTTCCCACAAATCAAACTAAGGACTCCCCCAGGGCAAGCTTTAGATAGGTATTTTAAATGTATTACTTCCTTCCTAACAGCAGTCGTTTTTTTTGTATAAAGTAGATACGTTTCCAGCCGCGCGAGAATACTTACAAATCACAAAGCATTGCACTTTGTTTGCCATGTTCGTACATCTCACCAGAACAGGCTCTGGAGAGGTGTGAGGAGGCCTGGAACTCAGAGCTGTTCTCCTGCCTCAGCCTCAAGAGTGCTGGGATAACGGGCATGAGCCGCTATACCCAGCTTGATAGTGTCTTAAATGAAATAGACAAGAAATATAATTTTGATTCATACTAATTTGAAACAGGCTACAGTTATTTGCTAGGAAATACTTAAATGTCTGGCATGGGCCAGCTCTTGTATGCCACACGGCACCTGCTTGCTTTCACACCTTTCCTCTCCAGCTGTTTTAGAGGCAACCGGGTGGGTGATCAGGGTGGCTCGTGGCAACCTCCGCTCTGCTCACAGCACTTGTTTTTTGACCTGAGAGCTTCTTGCTGAGTTCAAGTAAGACATCTGATTGATCATGCAAACATTAACAGGCTGAGAGTTCAGCTCTGCCAGGTAGGAAACCTTCTGCTGACGGGGAATGGACACCTGTGGAAAACAGTCCTGAACGTGAGGTGTTCGAGCACAGCTTCCCTGAAGAACTCAGGAGGACGGGGTCCAGGTGCCCGCAGCAGCCGCCCCTTACAGAGCTGGGGCTGACGTTTCCTTCTGTTCCACTCTCTGGAGCTGCTTTCTCCAAGAGGGCAACAAACCCATCTCTCGATTTCTGCTTTTCAGGAAAACTGGGGTTCAGACGTGCTATCTACTTTCAAATTATAGTTGAAAAGCACACGCTAGGAGTTCAAAGCCAGCCTGGGTTGTGTATGACACTGCTTCAGAAAATCAAAACAAGCAAGGAGACAAAATTTGCCATTATTTTAATGTCAGCTTGCTTCAATATCTTCTTTTTACCTATCTGCAGCTGGGTTTGACAGAGCACAAATTGTAAATAATTTTAAAGGAGCTTTAATCTAAAAAGAAACTATGCATGTAAGAGGAAGAATGAGCTTTCTCCATTAGCCTTCCCTCCGGTGAGTTCTTCTGAGGACACCATGACCTTTGATGACTGACTTAGCAATGCAACATTACTGAGAACCTTGAGACAAACCAGATGTGCTCTGTGCTCCAGGGAATCCAGTGTGGTGAGAAAAGCACATGTGAGCTTGTGATGACGGCCCAATGTAGGTCATAAAAGCGGACTGGAAAGTGTGGGGGATGAGGGGGATTCATTCTCTATAAGGAACTGGTTCATGCAGATTTAGAAATACAAAAGTCCCAGGGTGACTGCTGGCATCTTGGAAGCCCAACAACAACAACAACAAAAACCTGGCCTACAATTTCTGTCCCAGTCTGAAGGCCTAAGATCCAGGAGGGGCAATGGTGTGGCCGCAACCTATGTCTGATGACAGGAGAAGCCTGACACACCAAACACAGCCAAAGAGAAAGAAAAAGAATGTTTTGTATTCAATCTTTTGTTCTATTGAAGCCTTCATCATCAGATCAGCAAAAGATCCACCAATACCACCTACCTCCTTAGTCTACTGCCTCCAATGTTCACCTCCTCCAGGAGCACCTCGTAGATAATATCCAGAAAGAAAAACCACTCTGTGGGCATGCCATGGCCCAGTTAGTCAGACACATAAAACAAGCCATCCCAGAGGGTTAGATGGGATTCCATGAAAGTCAGCAGCAACTGAGGAACAGGCTTGAGGCTGAAAAATTTCTCAGTTTGAGAATGGAATCCCGGAAAACAAATAAAGAATATACAAAGGCATGGAGCTGGGAGAGACTGGCATTTTGAGGAGCACCGTGGGGCTTAGTGTGAGATGTGGGGAGGCTTACAGGTTAGCGAGTAGGGTATATACAGGTACGAGCCAAATCATGATGCTGACGTTTATACTTTATCTTAAAACCAACAGGAATGTCCGTCAGCTTTCCGCTGCTATGACAGAGTACCTGAGGGAATCGATTTAAAAGGAGGAAAGGGTCCTTTTGGCTCACAGTTTCGTAGTTCCAGCGCATGGTCACTCTGCTCCATTTCTTAGGAATGCAGCCAGGCAGAACATCATGGTGGAAAGTATTGGTGGAATAGAACCGTTCGCCTCAGGGTAGCCAACTAGAGGATGTGCATGAGATCCTTTCAAATGCATGCTCCAGTCACCTACCCTGCTAGCCCCACTTACTAAAGGGTCCATCATTACCCAATAGACCATCTAGGACCCACAATTCTCCACACAAGGCTTTAGGAAACATTTACCATCTGTCTTAGTTAGGGTTTACTGCTGTGAGCAGACATCATGACCAGGGCAACTCTTATAATGGACAACATTTAATTGGGGCCGGCTTACAGGTTCAGAGGTTCAGTCCATTATCATCATGGCAGGAAGCATGGCAGCATCCAGGCAGGCCTGGCACTGGAGGAGCTGAGAAATCTATATCTTGTTCCAACAGGACAACAGGAGTAGACTGTCTCCCGTGTGGCTAGGAGGAGAGTCTCAAAGCCCACCCCAAAAGTGACACACAGTGACAGCTCCCAATAGTGCCAGTCCCTAGGTCAAGCATCTTCAAACCACTACATAATCCAAACTAGATCAGGAGCCCTTCCACGGGGTGTGAGTGGTATGGCCAGCATGGAGTTTTAGGATGAATGACGCACTTGAGAGGCTGAGCCGAACATGACTCTGAGGCCCATGAAAGTGAAAGACAATGTTTATGCCACCCAGAGATCTGATAGAAAGTAGAATATCCAATTCCATGGGTCTAGAATTAACACAGATTTCTGAACTTCAAACCACCCTACCACTGGTACTCTCCAGTGTTCATCTACATAAAATCAAAACCTTCCCCCCTAAAAACCTGCCCCATCCCCTTCCACATGCCCAGAAAACTCGGGAGCCCTTATGTGGAATCAGGTCATTGGTTTATGAATGATGGGTCACAAATCACATAGTTGATATAGGAGCAGCTTCTAGCCTTGAAGCGTGCTAGAAAGGAATGGGTTTGTTCCAGGATGTGCCCACCCTGAGTCTAGAGGTCTATGTCACACTCTAGGGGCAGTGAGAAATCAAGATATATCCAAAGTCAGAGAATAGGACAGGGACAGGACCAGATTCAGGGTAGTGCCAATGACTGAGAAGTCTGGGCCATCAACCTGGAGATTAAAATGCCCAATGTTTCATGAGACTTGATGACCTTCAAGTGTCTAAAGAAAGGGACAAAGGGGGAGCAAAAATGAAATGTGGTACCCGGGCATCTGGCTAAGACTAACCATGGGCTGACATCACAAGAGAGATTTGCTTCATCATCAGAGGTGCTCAGATAAGACACGCTCCCTGGGATGGTAGGGAACAAGTTGCTATCAGTGATACACCTGTTTTTTTGTTTTTTTTTTTTTTGTTTTTTTTTTGTTTTTTTTTTTTTATTACCTTGAGTATTTCTTATATACATTTCGAGTGTTATTCCCTTTCCCGGTTTCCGGGCAAACATCCCCCTCCCCCCTCCCCTTCCTTATGGGTGTTCCCCTCCCAACCCTCCCCCCATTGCCGCCCTCCCCCCATAGACTAGTTCACTGGGGGTTCAGTCTTAGCAGGACCCAGGGCTTCCCCTTCCACTGGTGCTCTTACTAGGATATTCATTGCTACCTATGGGGTCAGAGTCCAGGGTCAGTCCATGTATAGTCTTTAGGTAGTGGCTTAGTCTCTGGAAGCTCTGGTTGCTTGGCATTGTTGTACTTTTGGGGTCTCGAGCCCCTTCAAGCTCTTCCAGTTCTTTCTCTAATTCCTTCAATAGGGGACCTATTCTCAGTTCAGTGGTTTGCTGCTGGCATTCGCCTCTGTATTTGCTGTATTCTGGCTGTGTCTCTCAGGAGCGATCTACATCCGGCTCCTGTCGGTCTGCACTTCTTTGCTTCATCCATCTTGTCTAATTGGGTGGCTGTATATGTATGGGCCACATGTGGGGCAGGCTCTGAATGGGTGTTCCTTCAGTCTCTGTTTTAATCTTTGCCTCTCCCTTCCCTGCCAAGGGTATTCTTTTTCCTCATTTAAAGAAGGAGTGAAGCATTCACATTTTGATCATCCGTCTTGAGTTTCGTTTGTTCTAGGGATCTAGGGTAATTCAAGCATTTGGGCTAATAGCCACTTATCAATGAGTGCATACCATGTATGTCTTTCTGTGATTGGGTTAGCTCACTCAGGATGATATTTTCCAGTTCCAACCATTTGCCTACGAATTTCATAAACTCGTTGTTTTTGATAGCTGAGTAATATTCCATTGTGTAGATGTACCACATTTTCTGTATCCATTCCTCTGTTGAAGGGCATCTGGGTTCTTTCCATTTTCTGGCTATTATAAATAAGGCTGCGATGAACATAGTGGAGCACGTGTCTCTTTTATATGTTGAGGCATCTTTTGGGTATATGCCCAAGAGAGGTATAGCTGGATCCTCAGGCAGTTCAATGTCCAATTTTCTGAGGAACCTCCAGACTGATTTCCAGAATGGTTTTACCAGTCTGCAACCCCACCAACAATGGAGGAGTGTTCCTCTTTCTCCACATCCTCGCCAGCATCTGCTGTCACCTGAGTTTTTGATCTTAGCCAATCGCACTGGTGTGAGGTAAAATCTCAGGGTTGTTTTGATTTGCATTTCCCTTATGGCTAAAGATGTTGAACATTTCTTTAGGTGTTTCTCAGCCATTCGGCATTCCTCAGCTGTGAATTCTTTGTTTAGCTCTGAACCCCATTTTTTTTTTTTTGGTTCTTTTTTTTTCGGAGCTGGGGACCGAACCCAGGGCCTTGCGCTTCCTAGGTAAGCGCTCTACCACTGAGCTAAATCCCCAGCCCCCTGAACCCCATTTTTTAATAGGGTTATTTGTTTCCCTGCGGTCTAACTTCTTGAGTTCTTTGTATATTTTGGATATAAGGCCTCTATCTGTTGTAGGATTGGTTAAGATCTTTTCCCAATCTGTTGGTTGCCGTTTTGTCCTAACCACAGTGTCCTTTGCCTTACAGAAGCTTTGCAGTTTTATGAGATCCCATTTGTCGATTCTTGATCTTAGAGCATAAGCCATTGGTGTTTTGTTCAGGAAATTTTTCCAGTGCCCATGTGTTCCAGATGCTTCCCTAGTTTTTCTTCTATTAGTTTGAGTGTGTCTGGTTTGATGTGGAGGTCCTTGATCCACTTGGACTTAAGCTTTGTACAGGGTGATAAGCATGGATCGATCTGCATTCTTCTACATGTTGCCCTCCAGTTGAACCAGCACCATTTGCTGAAAATGCTATCTTTTTTCCATTGGATGGTTTTGGCTCCTTTGTCAAAAATCAAGTGACCATAGGTGTGTGGGTTCATTTCTGGGTCTTCAATTCTATTCCATTGGTCTATCTGTCTGTCTCTGTACCAATACCATGCAGTTTTTATCACTATTGCTCTGTAATACTGCTTGAGTTCAGGGATAGTGATTCCCCCTGAAGTCCTTTTATTGTTGAGGATAGCTTTAGCTATCCTGGGTTTTTTGTTATTCCAGATGAATTTGCAAATTGTTCTGTCTAACTCTTTGAAGAATTGGATTGGTATTTTGATGGGGATTGCATTGAATCTGTAGATCGCTTTTGGTAAAATGGCCATTTTTACTATATTAATCCTGCCAATCCATGAGCATGGGAGATCTTTCCATCTTCTGAGGTCTTCTTCAGTTTCTTTCTTCAGTGTCTTGAAGTTCTTATTGTACAGATCTTTTACTTGCTTAGTTAAAGTCACACCGAGGTACTTTATATTATTTGGGTCTATTATGAAGGGTGTCATTTCCCTAATTTCTTTCTCGGCTTGTTTCTCTTTTGGATACACCTGTTTTAAATGGTAAGTGCCTAAATGGGATGGGTCATGAGACCTTAGACTCTCATCATTCACCCATCTCAAGAGCCCCTCATCACTGTAGCCAAACCCGGAAGCCCTGCAGGCCCATCGACCCCAGGGCCAACCCAACTGTTAGCCTGTAGAAATGACCAAGTGCCATAGAAATTTTACATCATTCATTTCAACCTTACTATGCTTTCCTGGCTATGCCAAATTCTGAGAAATCCACTCTCTCTGCTCCACTGCCTTGGAAACAGTTCCTTTCCTCTCTGGATTGCAGTGCTGGCCCACCTGACTGGGTCCCAAATATGACAGGATAGAACCACGTAGACTGAGGATCATCGCTTTCTGACGGTCCTCAGGGACTAATAGGAGAATTTATGAAATGGCCCGTGTCTTAGTCACTTTTCTGTTGCTGTGAAGGGACACCATGGTCAAGGCAACTCTTGTCAAAGAAAGCATTTAAGTGGGGCTGGCTTACAGTTTCAGAGGCCTCGTCCATTATCATCATGGCAGGGAGCACGGCAGCAAAGATAGCCGGTATGGAAGTGCTGGAGAAGTGGTTGAGAGCTATGATCTGATCCATAGGCAGAGAGAGAGACTGGACCTGACATGGGCTTTCGAAAGCCCAAAGCCCAGCTCCCCTCCCCACCATGACATAGTTCCTCCCCACAGGGCCATACATTCTAATCCTTCTAATAATTTCAAATAAAGCCTCTCCCTGATGATTAAGCATTCAAATATAAGAGCCTATGAGGGCCATTCTTACTCAAATCCCCATGCTTCTTGGGCTCAGCATATTTGACTGGGGCCTTTGAACTAATCTGAATTGGATTGAATCAACAACACTTTATGGCATATGGTGGCAGAATGTTTGTGCCAGATAAAATTTATAAACCACGTAATGCAGCTGGGTGGTGGTGGCTTTTAATCCCAGCACTTGGGAGGCAGAGACAGATAGATCTCTGAGTTCAAGACCAGCCTGGTCTACAGAATGAGTTCTGGGACAGTCAAAGCTACACAGAGAAATCCTATCTCAAAAAAACCCAATAGATAGATAGATAGATAGATAGATAGATAGATAGATAGATAGATAGATAGACAGACAGATAGATGGATGGACGGATGGATGGACAAACCATCATCTTGCTGTGTACTGTTCCTTCCCCGCCCTACTCTCAACTTCTGCTAAGGGAGCAAAAAACAGCTTGAGATCTGTCCTCTTCATGGAAAATTCCATCTCTGACATATCTCATCTGTCTTGGAAAAGTTCTAACCCTCCTAAGTAAGGTCCAGGCTTGCTTGTCCTCATTCCCCACTGTCCCTGAGATTTTCCTCCATGCACCACAAAGCAAACAGACCCCCATCCTTATGGTTTGAATCTGCAAGGTCCCCAACAGACTCATGTTTTGAAGACCTGGTACCCAGTTGCTGCTGCTCTTTTGAGGAGGTTGCAGGACTGAGTTGGTGAAAGTGCCCCCCTACCCCACCACCCAGAATGGCCTCAGAATGTTACAACTCGGTCCTGCTTCCGGTCCCTTGCTAGGATGAGGCAATGGCCAGCACCTTCCTGGCCATGGGGGTTGGTCTCCTCTGAAGCCTGCACTAAGTAACTCACACCTCCCCCTCCTTATGCTGCTTTGGTTAGGTATTTGATCACAACAATAAGAGCACTAATTGGTATGAGGCAGTGGTGGCAACTTTGGAAAATAGGACCAGAGGAAGCATCTCTTGAGGTGCACTTTGCCCTGACTCTTCCCTAGCTCTCTGCTTCCTGCCCTCTCGGAAGCCTCCTTCTCCTCTGTCTCTCACCACGAAGTCACCATGAACCTGAAACCAAGAGCAAAACTCATCAGCCTCCTTGAAGTCAGTAACCCAGGGAACTATGTCACGGCTCCAGAAAAGAATGAACACCTCCCTCAAGCCTGCCCCCGTGAAGCCCCCCATATCAGTCACTGGGCACGCCACCCTTCCAACCTCTTCGTCAGAAGTCCTGGATTTGTCCCAGACTTTCTCAATGTCTTAAACCCTTTGCAGACTCTCGAGAGGGAAGACTAATGAAAGATTTCCTGAGTTTATTATTTTTGCATCAGTAACATGCTCCGTTTTTTGCAAGCTTAGAATAATAATTTGAAGAAGATACAGTGTGGAATCGATCTGAAAGTGCACATTTCAGCGAAGCATACAAATATCTGCTGAACCCGCCGGATTATAAATTCTGTGCTCATCATAATTTTCTTTCCAAAGCAGCAGCAGCTTCTGTCTGGTCGGCTGTAGGAAGGACGACCTGGATCACGCTGTGCCACCTAGGAGAGGCAGTGACAGCTTGGAGGACTGTGCAGGAGGGTGGGGGCAAAGGCTGAGGCTCAGGAATCTGGGTCTTCCTTTCCCTTTAGAGTAACAGGGCCCCTTGTCACCCTGACCTGAGCTAGAGCTTCAGAATCGGCGCCCTTGGGCCTGGGTTTAGTAGATGAGATGCTGTAATGTGCTCTTAAAGATTCTCTGCGTATGGCTGTACATGTGCAGCTGTGTTTATGTGGGTGCACTTGTGAGGGTGTGCATATGTCTGTAGGTCAAACGTCAATCTCAGGCATTACCCCTCAGAGGGTTTGCATCTTGGCTTTTGAGGCAAGGTTCTGTCACTGGGACCTGAGGCTTACCCATGAGGCAGGTGAGCCCCAGGATCTGCCCATCTCTACCTGCCTGACACTGGGATCAAACCCACATAACATTGTGGCCAGATTTTTTTTATGTGTAGTCTGGGCTTGGTGTGATAGATGGAATCCCATCCAGTGGCACAGGGCAAGGGGAGGAGACAGTGTGATCAAGGAAACATGCAGGCTCCTTGTGAGAGAGCACTCTGGCAACACCAGGCCCAGGCCCCCATGCTTGGCCAGCTCAAAACAGTCTCTGGGGTGCCAGACAGGGCTACACTTTCACCTGCAGGTAAGGGAGAGTAACTCCAGATGTCCAGGGTCACCCTGGGAGTCGTTCTTGGAGTAGGACCAGAGCTCAGGATAGAAGGGAGAGGACAGTTGCCACTGAACCTCTTCGTGACCCCTGACCTCTGGACAGGAGCTGAAGAGGTAGACAAATAAAAGCATATGTTGACCATCAGGTGCCTGTCCTGGCTCTGCCCTAGAGGGACATGAAAGGTATTTGTTGGCACCGGAGGCCCTGGCAGAGCCTGGGAACCAGGTGGCATAGCCAGTATGCTGAGAACTGAGTTCATAGCAGGTTGATTATCCAGGAAGAAGGATAAGGAGGAACCTGGGGTCCAATGTGGTCTCACGTGCCTGGTATCCCAGTGGTTAGTACTTAGGAGTCTGAAACAGAAGAATGAGTTACGTAGGAAGCACCAAGCCAGCCAGGGTTACATCGGAAGACTTTGTTCCCCAAACAAAAGAGAAAGAAGGAAATAAACCTGGAGCCGAGGTGGCAAAGTGCAAGTTTCGTCCTGTTTGATGAACAATTTATTCTTGTAACACCAGTAGAAGCAGCCGGCATGGTGAGGCACTTGGGAAACAGAGGCAGAAATATCCTAAACTCAAGTCCAGTCGGGATTACACAGCAAGACTCTGTCTCAAAAGATAGTGAATGTGTGTGAGGGGGGGGGGTGTCACTTCACATCTTATTAACATGGTAGGAAAGAAACAAGACGAGGGGCTGGAATGGCTCAGAATGGAAGGTATGCGTGAATGTCATGTTTTATAAAACTGGTGGTGTGGTGCAGGAAGGAGTACCTCAGTGGACCCATGCTGAGGCCTCCCCAGGCCTAGTATAAAAGGGGGTTTACTGGGGGAGGGGGACCTGGAGAGGGGGTAGAGGTAGAGAAAGGAAGAGGACAGAGAAGGACAGAAAGAGAGAGAAGAGAAAGAAGAGAAGAGGCTGGCCGGCCAGGAACATGTGGGGGAGGGGGGGAGTAGGGGAGGGAACAGAGAGAGAGAGAGAGAGAGAGAGAGAGAGAGAGAGAGAGAGAGAGAGAGATTGATTGATTGATTCTGGCTTGTACCTGGCAGGTGACTGTTGCTAGGTGACTGTTGGGTAGAGACTAGAATTACTAACATAGAGAACCTGAGTTCAGATCCCCACAACCATGTTTTTTGTTGGGTTTGTTTTGTTTGTTTTGTTTTTTAAAAGGTAGGTGTGGTGATTTGCCTATTTATTCTGTGAGTACTAGGGTCCCTTCTGACAAACAAAACCCTACACACACACACACACACACACACACACACACACACACACACACTCACAGGACCACACACACACACACACACACACACACACACTCACAGGACCACACACACACACAGACACACATACACACACACACAGAGACACACACACACATACACACACACACACAGGACCACACACACACATACAGACACACACAGGACCACACACACACATACACACACACACACACACATACACACACACACATACACACACACAGGACCACACACACATACACACATACACACACACACAGAGACACACACACACACACACTCACATACACACACTCACAGGACCACACACACACAGACACACATACACACACACACAGACACACACACACACATACACACACACACACAGGACCACACACACACATACAGACACACACAGGACCACACACACACATACACACACACACACATACACACACACACATACACACACACACATACACACACAGGACCACACACACACATACAGACACACACAGGACCACACACACACACACACACACACACAGGACCACACACACATACACACACACATACACATACACACACACACAGGACCACACACACACACATACACACATATACACACACACACACACATGCACACACACACACACACACTCATCCCAGGAAGAGAACCCACAGCTGACCAAAGTAAGGACTGTGCCAACGTCTAACTTGGTAACCCAATGAGTTTTTATTGAGATTACTAACAGGAATGTTGGTGGGGGTTGCTTACAAGGATAAGAGATGGCTCAGAAGCCACTCCATCACCAGAAAGCCCACCCCTACTCCAGCAGGGACTCGTGAACTGGCAGGTTCAGGGTCGTAGAGTTCTTTCCTGGCCTGGGCTTTGTTGAATTCCAGTGACTGTGGCCACCGCAGGAGACACGCAGCACACAGTTCATACATACCCTTTCCTGATGTCTCATGAACCTTCCCTCCCTCCTGATGCTCACCAGACACCTGGCAGATGACAAATAGAAATCTATCCATTGAAGAGTCTTTAAGAAGGGAATCCCTTATGAGAGGAGGAGGAGGAGAATCCGCCCTGCCAACCACAGTGGGAACCACAGTCACCAGGGGGGACAAAGTGCTTAGGGAGAACCGACATTACGGAGAAGCAACTGGAACATGCCAGGCCACAAGGGACCCAAACCCTGCCGCAGACACGCCACAGCAGGAAAGAAGCAGAGAGGTGATACCCTGGCTTCTCTCTCCTTCCCTTCTCTGACCTCCTGTCACCTCCTAGGGACCTATCCTAAGTTGGTGACCTATGGGAAAGGACAGTACCCTCCATGGGGGTCAGTCCAGGAGGCACAGATAGGGATTACAGATGCAGAAGGACCTGCAACACAGACATTCAAGTTTTCTTGGAACCTCCTCCTCCCACGCGGCCCGGACAGATGCACTATTATTTTGAGGTGATGGGTTGGAAATGACAGAGCTATCATTAGAGACGGGCTGACCTTCTCTGCTTTCTCCTTCATGAGTCTTTGCCTTTTAGGCTGTTCCTGTGGCTGACAGATCCACTTGGCCCAGACACAAATGGTAAGGCAGAGAAATGAGGCCACACCGTCAACCCTTCCTGCTCAGGGAGGACAGCGGGGGTGGGGACACTCTCCTGTGGTTGTACAGAATTCAGACTCACCTAGAAAACCTACCTATGGACATGTCTGTGAGGGTTCTCCCAGGGAAGCTTCACTGAAGAGGGAGACTTAGCCTGTGTGTGGCTAATATCATCCCACGGGCAGGGGTTCTGGACTGAATAAAAAGAAAAACAGAGCTGAGCGCCAGAAGTCATCTCCCTGTGCTTCCCCATCTGCCCAGATGTAAGCAAGCAGCCTCCGCCACACGCCTTCCCCACCATGACCCCAAATAAACCCTTCCTCAAGATCCTTGTCAGGTCACAGCACCAAGAAAAGTATCGAGTATCCCTTCCAGACTGAGGCACAGGGGCACTTAAAATAACGCAGTGTTAGTGAGTGTTAATGTGAAGAGTCACCTTGGTGGGTTGTTACTGTCCACTGGACATTGCATCAAACAATTTACAGTCACGCGCACATACACACACATACATACACATACACACACACATATGCACACACACACATACACACATGAACACACATGCACACACATATACACACATGAACACACATACACATATGCACACACATACACACATGCACACACATATACACACATGCACACATACACACATGCACACACACATACATACATATACACATACACACATGCATGTACACATGCACACACACATGCACACATACACACATGCACACACACACATACATGCTCTCAAAGCTTGCTCTTCTCTATCAGTCCTGCCTGTATCTGGAACTAGCCTAGAATGCAAAATCCCTCCTGAGATGGGGGCGGGGAGAGAACAATTTGAAAAGTCACAGAAGAGGCACAGATGGTCTGTAGAACAGTGCTCCAGTGCTGTTGAGAGAAGGGGGCTGGGTGTGAAGGAGCTGTCCCGACTGTCACCCTGCATGAGATGAGACAGTGCAGAAGAGACTCGCAGGACACACGCTCACAGATAGCACCAATAGCTGCTTGTCCTCGGGGCCACAAGCTGTGTTTTCGGGTTTCCCGTTCTCTTAGTCAAGACGTCATGACTTGCCTCTTCTTCAAATTCTCCAATGTCTCTTTATTCTCTAATGCCTTTCTGAAGAGACACCATCATCCTTCATTCATTTCTTTCTTACCCAGCTACTTCTGAAAACCACTCTGCCAAACACGTGAGTTGCTGTGGTAACCAGGACAGGCTTCACTCCAGCTCTCGGAGGGACCACACATGCCACCTCTCCCATTGTTGACTTCTCTAAAGCATCCCTCTTCCATAACCCTTTGGCACTTGACCTTTGGTGACCTTCACATCCCTTATGTCTAATCCTCCCCACCAGAATATGACTCCCCGGAGACTGAGTCTCTTAAAGCCTAAATGGACATCTTGGTGCTACATACATTAGAAGGGAATCCGGCAAACGAAGAGGCCAATCAATCTCGTAACTTCAACCTCTTCCTCTATATAACGGGAAACATTATCCCAGGGTTTTTTTCCTGAGTTGATGGATGGGGAAGCACTTTGCAGATGATATATAAGCCTCTGTGCTCCAGAAGGGAACAAGATTCCACCCACCACCAATACCACAAGGCAGTTAACCCAAAGGGACTCTCCCGCCTGCCTCAAGATCAGAGGTTGCAAGAGTGGATTTCTGCAGCTCTCAGGGGACAGAGATGAGGAGATTCCCCCACCCACCTCGCCACACTTCGCCCCCTCCTGCAGCTAACAAGCCAGTCAATTACCACTGGTTCATTTGTAATCATTACAGCTGTTGTCTCCAGGATTTTTTTTTTTCTGATTGCTCCTGTGAGAAGCCCCCAATCAGAGGAAGGGGCATAGGGCTGGAGAGATGTTACTGGCAAACTCCATCCATCCCTGCCCTGCTTTGACGCTGGGACAATGGAGTGTCAAGATGGGGTGGCAAGTCTGTCCGCCATCAGTCTCCAATAGCAGTGCTGACAAGGGCTGGGCGAGTCGGGGGATGGGACTCCCATTATAGGAAGAGACCCTTTAACTTTTCATTAAGCTGATGCAAGCTCTATATTTCATCGTGCAGGCTTCTCACTCTTTTGACACCAAAACAGACAGGTGGGGTCGTTTTGATGCGGCTGCTGGGTTCCTTCCCCGGGGAAGCGCTTCCACTTGGCTTGCATGATAATTGAATTTCACGGATGGAATCTTCCACATACTTCTCAATTAGGGATGTGTATAGGCGGCGAGACTTTTCAGGTGTTGATCTATGATTGTCGCTCTCTTTTTACCTTTAAATTAATCTCCTTAATTTCTGCCATCACTAGACCCAGCTTTGCTAAGTAGCATTATTTCTGACTTAAACAGTCTAATCTGTTTGTCGTAAACTGGGTACAGAAGAGAGTCATGTATTTGTGAGCCTTCTTCATTAATCACAGCTGACAAGAAGTCAGAGATCAAGGAGCAAAGCTGTCTCTGAAGGTGAAACGGGGAAAGGAGGAGGAAAGAGCAGCAAGCTGGTGTGATAGGCTCGGAGGGCAAGAGTCAGACGGGCAGAGCAGCCCTGGCTGGGGAGTCAACAACGCCTTCTAGAAGCTTCCATTTCTACCTCTGCTTAAAAATTACAGAGGAAGACTGGGGCTGAATCTCAGTTTGTAAAGTGCTTTCCCATTGTGTCCTGGGTTCAATCCCAACCGATATGTAAACCAGGTGGGGTGGTAACATGCCTGTAAGTCTAGCATGTGGGAAGAAGAGGCAGGACTATCAGAAGTTCAAGGTCATCCTCAGCTAACCTGGGTATTGAGATCAAGCTGGGCTCTACTCTGTTAGTCCACTGGGTTTCCACACTGTACCTTGCCATAAGGGTCTCCATTTTACGGGCAGCTTTCAAGTCCATCCTAAAGGTAAAGACTTGTAAAGAGGACCATCTATCCAGCACCACCCATATAACACAGACTAATAAATGTCCAGGGACTGGAAAAGGCACCATCCTATGAGTTCATCAGTGTGATTTCTAACTGTAAGGGTCCATGGTATGATATTAAAATCATATTAGGTAAACCAGAGCCAATTACTTATTGGGTACATCAGAGGGAAAATAGACTTCCTTATGTAACAGCCACACTTGGACCCCATTAAGAGGTAGACACCTAGACCTGCCAGAGCTAGAGCCCCCCACCAACCTATCATCTGGCCACCTGATGTGTACGTCAATGACTGTGTGCCCACCCCCTGCCCCCGGGCTCCAGCCCTGGTGTGTGCATCAGTGACTGTTCCTAGGCTTCAGCTAGTGACATTGTCTGCTCACCTGTTCTCTGTCTCTCCCTGCCCCCCATCCATCTGAATCTACTGTCCATCTGTCCACCCGTCACCTGGATCTGGATCTGTGCTTTCACCTCCTTAGTTTCGCTCTCAACCTGGTGTCGGCCACTAATGCTTCTTTCCAAACTTACAGTCATTCTGTAACTTATGTGTGGTGGTTTGAATAAGAATGGCCCTCACAGGCTCATATATTTGAATGTTTTGTTCCCATTTGGTAGATTGTTTAGGAAGGGTTAGGAGGTGGCCTTGTTGAAGGAGTTGTGCCACTGAAGGCTTTGAGTTCAAAAGCCCATGCCTTGCCCAGCCCGCTTTCATGCCTGGGATCAGGATGTAAGTCTCCAGCACCATGTCTGCCTACATGCTGGTATGTTCCAAACCATGATGACCATGGACTAACCTTCTGAAACTGTAAACAAGTCCCCAATTAAATGTTTCCTTCTGTAAGTTGTCTTGGTCATGGTGTCTCTTTAAAGCAACAGTAAAGTATCTAAGACAATATGTATATATTTATTGTATGGTATGTAATGTGTGAGCATTAGGGAACTATCAGTAATAAGATTGGATAAGAACCTGTGTTTGCCTCAGCTGGGATTGCCAAGCAAAGCAGGGATATCTGGCAAATCACTGCCATTGAGACAACTGTACCTTGTGAATTCGTTGTTTTTCAATAAATTCTGACTTTGTGGAAAGACAGAAATGTGACCATCCATGTCTGACATTGCCCATCTGTGACATCATTGTCCATCTGTGATATCATTGCCCATCTGTGACATCATTGCCCATCTGTGACATTGTCCATCTGTGACATTGATCTAGAGATCCTATCTCAAACAAGCAAAAACAAGTAGTTTATAAAGAAAGGAAGAAAGAAAGATGACAGGCAGGGAAATGAAATCAGCTGAGTCCTCAGAACACATTCTTCAAGCTTGCATGACCCTCAGAAAGATGCTATCCAACACCACAGTTGGTATTGAAATGCCCAACTCCCATTGGCTCTTAATACTATAAGAACCCTCAGGCTCCATCACCTCACTGAATTTTCCAAACTGAGCCAGGCTAGACAAATTTAGTAGGGAAGAAATAAAATATTTAGTGTCCCATGATATTGTGTCCCCTTCAGTCTCATCCTTCCAAGTAGCCCAGTGCAAGGAAAGAGCTTGGTGGGAGTACTAGGTGCCCACCCTGGCTAGCCTTCCTGCTGGCCACAAGCTACTTCACAGGTTGAGTAAGGCGGTGCACCTCAGTATTTCCAGCACTAGGGCAAAGGCAGAGGGATCAGGAGTGTATGACCAGTCAAGTCTACATAACAAGATTCTCTGTCTCAATAAAGCAAAAACCAAAGAGCTATTTATGGTGGTTTGAATATGCTTGGCCCATGGGAAGTAGCACTTTTAGGAGGTGTGGACTTGTTGGAATAGGTGTGGGCTTGATGGAGGAAATGTGTCACTATGTAGGTGGGCTCTGAGGTCTCCTAGGGCTCCAGCTCCACCCAGTGTGGAAGAAAGCCTCTTCTTTCTGCTGCCTTGGATCAAGATGTAGAACTCTCAGCTCTCTCAGCACCATGTCTGCCTGCATGTTACCAAGCTTCCCACCATGATGATAATAGACTGAACCTCTGAAACTGTAAGCCAGTCCCAATTAGATGTTTTCCTTATAAGAGTTGCCATGGTCATGGTGTCTCTTCACAGCAATGAAACCCCAACTCAGACACTATTCCAAACCTCTAAACCTTCCCTGCCATTACTCCAACCAGGTTCACTCCTCTGAGAACTGCACTCCCTACCCCAGACCCCCAGACTTTAACAACCTACTCTGCTACTTGCAGACCACACAAACATTCACACACTCATACACACACACTTTCACACACTCATATACACATGTGCACGGACACACAGACATACAAACAGACATACACACATGTGCACGGACACACAGACACACACAGACACAGACACACACACACACACACACACACACACACACACACACACATTGTCCTCCTTGCTCTCCTCACTGTAGGAGTGCCCTCACTGAGACTTTCCCTCCAACCTAATGAAACTCTCAGGCCATGAGCCCTCGTCCACACTCCCCATCCAGACCTCTCTCTTGTTCCCAATCCCTCAGTCCAAGGTACTGTCCCCACTGTTTGGTCCAAAGCTGGCAGTGCCACTGACACTCAGACTGTCCTTACCAGGTAAACAGAAGGATTGCAGTCAGGTAAACAAACCTAAACTCAGCATTCCTCAGAAACCTCATGGATCGGTGTTCATCAGAAACCACTACTTCCCTTATCTGCCACCTACCGCAACTACGTCCAGCAGTGGGCATCTAGTCCCCGATTAACCCAAGAGGCCTGCGACATCCAAGTCCCCACAGTATCCCTCAGGCTGTTCTGGCTTGTGTGTTGCCCCCCACCCCACTCTCTGCCACCTGTCCCCTTAAAACTAACAAGGCTTTCTCCTAACCTCACTGCTTTGTGGTTCTCTGCCTCTCTACCCCTACCCCAAGAGACAGCATCAGCAGTTTGGTCCCCAATAAATCTTTCTTTCTCCCCATGGAGTGGTCCAGTTCAGTGGTTTCAATGTACCCTCGATTACGTCCACTTCCCTTCCTCCCCTTCTGCTGCTTCTCCTATCCCTGCGTTTGAATACCCTACTATCTGCCAAGATCCAGCAGACATATTAGCTCACTCGAGCAGAGGTGTTGTGGCTATGACATAAAATTATACAACCCCCTCAGATAAATGTATTTTCTCCATTTTACAGCTCGAGGACAGGTAAGGAGAGAGGGTTGGTCTGCCTTACCTGAGGTCGCACAGCTGCGTGTGATGAAGGCAGGTGACTCAGAAGCCTGTTGCCCTTACACTCCCCTGTGGGTCCTCTCTGTCACCTTCTCCTCTGATTCCAGTTCTTTCCACCTAATCCTAGTCTCCAACCCATGGGATGCAGCCAGATGCCTCTCAGTATGACATTCTCCTGCCCTCACAGGGAGTCAGAGGCAGGTGACTGAAGAGTGGACATCAGTGTATGGGATATTGTGTGGGACCAGCCTGGGCTCTAGATACAAGGATGACAATAGCAGTTTAAAAAAAAAAATCAGCCTCCCTAAGATAGTGGCTCCCTATGTGGCATTCTAATACATACCCGAGTTACACTAATCAGTAAGATGTTGGAGTTTCCTAAAAGAAAAAAAAATCCTCTAGGGTAAGCATTACTGCGTATTCCACAGATGAGGAAGCCAATGCTCAGAAAGGTCCCAAGAGAAGATGACCATATGGTGGAGCCAAAAACCAGGGCAAGGGCTGAAGAGCCTTCGCAGTGAAGGCTCCATGGGAGAAGGTGCTGTCGTCGTTTTCAAAGATTTTTAATTCTATTTACTTGCATGTGGATACCTATAGGAACCAGAACGGGGCATCAGATCCCCTGGAGCTGGAGTTATGGGCAGTTGTCAGCCCCTTATTGTGGATGATTAAAACTGATTTGAGATCAAATCAGGTCACAGATGATGTTGAAGAGAACCGGTATGAAGATAATCCATTTTTCTGACTTTCTCCCGTCTCTGCTCATTTCTCCCAGTGATATTTTATAGTCTTAGGGAACGGGCTTCTATAACTTTCCTTAGATGTATGGTTTTCACCGGGCCCCCTCTTTTTATTTCGGTTTCCAATTACCTGCTGATAGCATGTAACAAATATTGAATTTCTGTAGAATGATCTATCGCCACCAAAATCCCATTGCTTCTAGCAGCTTTGTGGTGCATCCCACTAGAATTCCACATAAATAAGAGTGCTGGATGTGGAAGATTTATTGTTTTTTACTTCCCCATCTGGATGCCTCTGATTTCTTTCCTTGCTTGAGGGTACTGGCTAGTTCCTCCAAGAGCAACACTTCACAGAAATGGCAAGAGTAGATACCCTGCGGGCCAGCAAGATATCTCCATGGATAAAGTACCCTGCTGTACCTGCAATGTTGAATGTGATCCCTGGACCCCACATGAAGGCAGAAGAGGAGAACTGACTCCACGAAGTGCTCCTCCGATCTCCACATGTGTGCCTATGACGTATCCCCACACACTATGCACGCACGCACACACACACACACATACACACACAGTAACAGTGTTAAACAGAAATAACGTTTTTAAAAAGAAGAGAGGCCCTGTATTGTTACTGATCTTCACAGGAAAGCACGCGATTGTGATGCTGGTTTTGGAAATGCAGGAGGAGTTCCCGATCAAGTGGAGGGCGACCTTTACCTGGTTAGTTTACCAAGCTTTCATCAGGAGTTATCATAGATTTTGTTCACTTTTTTGTTCCTGTGTTTGAGGTCATTGTTTTTCATTTTTGTTTCTAAGTGCTGGTTAAACTCACACATCCTGAACAATCGCCTTGCCACTAACCCATCCCCCCGCCTGTTGTCCTTCTTATTGTTGTCTTGGTGTAGTTTGCTAATATGAGCCACACTGATTGAGTTTTGAATGTGAAGCCAACCGTGTCTTTCTGAGGAAATGCCTCTTCATCAAGACGCATCCCCTCCTAGCCCATTATCAGATTCGATCTGCAGCCATAAATTTGATTGTTGAGATTATCGAACTATCTCTATTTCCTTACGACGTCTTCCAGTGCCTTGGTATCAAGGGAATGCTGGTATCGTGTGAGAACTGGAGTTGCTCGCACACGCCCGCCATCCCCTGCCCACTGTAAACGTTTGGGAAGAGTTTGTGCTGAGCTGGGCTTATGCTTCTGGGGCACGCTTTGTAGGCTGCAGTGCAACCTGAACATTCAGTTCCTTTCACAAATGGAGGATGCCTTGGATTGTTCCTTGGCTGTGACTCCGTAATGTCTGTGCCCTTCAGTGACTGCTCAGATCACTGAATTCATTGCATATCATCTCATTAACCTTTGTCCCCTGCAGAATCTGCTGTGCCCTTCCCTGCTGGTGCTGACATTGGAAACCTGGATCTTCTCTTCCTGACCAATCAATCTCCTCCCAGGTTTGTTCTTACTTTCCTTTCAAAGCACTACCCTTTGGGTTTCGTTGGCAAGCCCTGGCTTTCCCTACTTGGGTTCACTGACTTCCGCTCTATCCTTCTTTGTGTTTTCTTTCTTTGCCTTATCTGCGTCTCACTGGCTCTCTCCTGCCTACTCTCTTAGGGTAAGAGCTGAGGTCACTAACTTGAGGTCTCTATTTTATTCTGGTGCCAAGCATTTCCCTTTAAGAACTGCTCCGCACTGCTACTCCACACTGCTAACATTTTATTCCCGTGCACTTCTGCTCAGAATCCCGTCTACCGTCGTCTTTTTAAAGATTCTGACCTGCGAGTTACTTAACACTGCAGCAATGTGTTGCTCAGCTCCCACGGGATTCTGCTAAATTCTTCCACTGCTTTACAATTTGATCATTGCAATTTGAGAACCAGTCTATACGAAGGGAATTGGTTTTAATACGTTAAGATGTCTTTCATGGCCCAAAATACAGTCTATGCTGGTAAATCTGCCATGAGCACTTGTGGTAAATGTAAATTCTGCTATTGCAAGAACTACTAAAAAAATACTAGTTAGGCCAAGTTGTTGACAATGTTGCTCTGCCTCCTAAATGCTGATTGTTCTTTTGTCAATCACTGTTTGATAAAAGGGTATTGATATATATCCAACAATAATTAGTTTCAATTTTTCCTTTCAGTTGTATGTTTTAAAGCATCTTTTATTTATTCTTTGATAATTTCATACATGCATACCATGTATCTTGATCATATCCATTCCATCTCCAACCCCAAATATGTTCCTTTCTTATTCTCTCTTTCTCTCTTTCTCTCTTTCTCTCTCTCTCTCTCTCTCTCTCTCTCTCTCTCTCTCTCTCTCACACACACACACACACACACACACACATACACACATACACACATACACACATACACACATACATATGTTATGAATCTTTGCATTAACTGCTGAGCACCGTGGAAAGAAGTTTCTCTGGTCTGAGAACAAACCTAATCTATGACTATATATTTAGAACATAATATTTAGAAGGCAGTTGACAAGTCCACTTAATAAAGCAACATTAGTAGTTTCACCCTTTAGGACTTATAAAATCCTAAGCCACGGGCTTTTGACTAGGTTTACGGCACTAAGCATGAATTCCCTCCCATGGCGCAGACCTCACATCATGTCGTAAAGTGCTTGGTTACCCCCATAACTTTCATACCACTGTTGCATGTTTAAATGGCATGGTGGGTAATCTTAGGTGTCAACTTGACAAAGCCTGGGAGGAAGGCACCCTGAGTGAAGAATTATTTCTAGCAGGTTGGCCTGTGGGCATTCTCTTCGTTGTTAATTGATGTGGGAAGGCCCAGCAGTCACTGTGGGTGGTTCCCTCCCTATGCAGGGAGGCCTGGTAGTTGTTGGCATTCATTCTAGGCTCCACCCAACAGTTACCTGGCAAATCCAGGTAGGCCTGGCTTGCTATAAAAGGGGCTTGTTGGCTCACGCTCACGCACTCTCCCTCTCTCTCTCCTTCTCTCTCTCCCTCCCTCCCTTCCCTCCCTCCCTCCTCCCTTCTCAACTCCCCTTCCCATGCCCCTAAATAAACTCTATTCTACACTGCATCCATTGTCTTGCTACTACCTCAGGGAGAAGGGATGCCTCAGCCTGGGCCCACAGAGGAACCCCCTTCACCTCACCATACCACACTCTATAAAATATATCCTGGCTCCTTTTCATAAAACACAACAGTAGTCGATCATGAGCCTGGAAGCAAGGCAGCAAGCAGTGTTCCTCGGTAGCTTCTGTTTGAGCTGCTGCCCTGAGTTTCTGCTCTGGCTTCTCTACTTTATAGGCTATAATCTATAAAATGAAATTAAGCCCTCTCCTCTCCTCCCAAAGTGTTTTGGTCGTGGTATTTATCACAGCAGCAAAAAGCAAACCAGAACATACAGTCCAGCATTTGCTATGGAAGTTTTAAAACACATCTGGTTTATTTTCATTCTGGTTTTATGAGCCTGCTTCTCAGTAAACATAACGGGTTAGCCTCAAACTCACAATTCTCCTGCTTCAGCCTCCTTAAGGACTGTGATTACATATTCCTATTGCCATGCCCCATTTAATCTTAGAATATATTTTAATTTCTCATAGTCTACCACCAAAAATAGTGTCTTAGAGTTCTATGGCTGCAAAGAGACACCACCAGTATCAAGACAACTCTTATAGACAGAACATTTAGCCTGGGGCTGGCTTACAGTTTCAGAGCCTTAGTCCATTATCATCATGGCAGAGCATGGTAACAGATGAGCATGGGGCTAGAGAAGTAGCTGAGAGCTACATCTTGATCTATAAGGTGGGGGAGAGGGGGTGTGTCTGGTATGGGCTTTTAAAACCTTAAAGCCTACCCCATAGTGACACACTTCCTCCAACAAGGCCACACCTCTTTCTAATCCTTTCAAAAGGGTTCCACTCCCTGGTGCCTAAGCACTCAACTATAGGAACCTGTGTGGGCCATTCTTATTCTAATTACTGCAGAGAGTAGACCACCTCAATCCTTCCCGAACAGGGTAAGAATTTTACAAGGGGACTGGTAAGACAACTTATCAGTAAGGGTATTTGCTGCCACATTTGACAACCAGAGTGACCTCCAAAACCTGCATAATGGAAGGAAAGTATAGGTCCCTTCAAGTTATCCTCTGACCTCCACATACAAGCTACAGCATATGTACACACACACACACACACACACACACACACACACACACACACACAATGTCTTTTAAGAACCTTCCAGCGGCATATTTCCCTGCTCTTAACATTGCTGCTATTCTTTTTTTTTTTTTTTTTTTTTTTGCTTCTTTTTTTTTCGGAGCTGGGGACCGAACCCAGGGCCTTGCGCTTCCTAGGCAAGCGCTCTACTCTGCTATTCTTATACATCCACTTTTATACATACCTCATATTAAACTGTAATTGCTTTATGCGAATAGCAAGTTACCTTTTAAAAGCTTTTAAGTGATATTTAAAAAATGTAGTTACCATATAGTTTCCATGTCTAATGCTTTTGATTATTTTCTGTGGAATAATAATTCCATCAGAATGTCATTTTTCTTGTCTGGTTAACAAGTTCTTTAGCATTTCCTTTTGGGCATGCATATTCATTTTGAATTCTCTTAGCTTTTTATCTATTTGAAAAGTTTTATTTTGGCTTTGTTTTTAATTTGTCTGTCTGTCAGTCTCTCTCAATCTCTCTGCATGGTGTGTGTGTTTGCACGCCCCGTGCATGCCTGTGAAGAAACCAGAGGCTAATTTTGGGCATCTATCTCCATTGCTCTCCAGTTTATTTTTTGAGACAAGGTCTCTCACTGAACTTGGACCAGCAAGTTCCCAGGCTCCCTCTGTCTCTGCCCTTCCTGGTTCTGGCATTATAGCCACACACACCACACCCAGCTTTTTATATGGGTGCTGGAGAGACAAGCTCAGATCTTGGTGCTTGCATAGTAAGCAAACTACCCACTGTTAGATCACAGACAGAGAGCTCTCTCCGTCTCTCTGTCTCTCTCTCCCCCTCCCCCTCCCCCTCCCCCTCTCCTTCCCCTCTCCCTGGCCCCCACTCCTAGAAACTAGAAATCAGGCCACTCCCATCTTCCTATCCCACCCTGCACCTTGCTCCTGAGGCGGGATAGACTGCTGTCGGTTAGAGCACACTGGCAGGGGTGTGTGAAGAGGAAGCAAACCCAGCCCCTCCTCCTTACAATTGCAAAGTTTAAAGTCCCAACTAGTACTGGCTGGCCTCTGTGCTGGAAGTTGGAGGCATGAATTCCTATTTCGCACTACCCTGTGCAAACCTTAGAAGTCTGAAATCCCCTTTGCTGGGAGATCTGAGCTTAGATCTCCCATTTCAGCCAGCTCTCCCTCCCACTCTCCCATTTCAAGCTTTCTGTTCTACTGAAGCTCTTCTCCCATGTTTGAAGGGAAGGTCCGCTCTCCCTTTAAGAGCCCTCACACTCTCTGGTAAGATGTTATCCCCCTAAAGCTCTCCCACCCTATGGCCTTGTCACCAGCTTACTCCGGAGGGTTATTTCATGTCAGCTCTTTCCCCAAGCCTGCTATGTCTGACTTCGACTTTTGTTAAAAGGCCAACTAAGCCCTGAATGCATTTGATGAGTGTAAAAGTCAATTGTTGTATGACGTCTCTGAGGTGTAAAGAAACGCCTGTTCAACCATCAAAACCATCCCCATACTGGAGAGATGAGCCCATCGACGGCCAGCATGGTGAATTAATGAATTTATTGAAGTTGGTTTTAGGAACACGGGTGTATGTATGGGGTTGCTTACAGAAGCGCAGCTACTGAAAGCTACCTCAGCAGAGGGTCCCCCACCACATGGCTGAGGACTCAGAAAAGCTCTTCCGTTGGTGTGCCAACCGCCTAGCTCCCGTGTAGCATCATCTAAGATCACGTGCAGTTGGGAGGCAAGAGGGAGTGGCGGCTGGGATTTCAAGTGAGGGACTGGTAACCCTCGGAAGTACTCCCATGAGAGAACACCAACAGCTCCACTACCACCGCCACAGACTCAGCTATGACATTTTACTTATTTGTGTGACTGTGGGGGCCAAAGTTACACAGAAATCTCTGCTCCGTGGTGGCTGCTGGCCATGTTAGATCTAGAAATAGCCTAACTACAGCGCCAAGGAGGAAAGGTGAAGAGACTCATTCCCTCCTCCCTGCATTCCCTCTAATATTAAAGTCCTAAAGGTAGCCCTTGTAACTTTAAATTTTTTAATCTTATTTTTAATGGTGGTTCTTAAACGCTTTACCCTCCCTTATAGCTCACCATCTACCAGAGGTAGTGGGAAAGGGAGTGGAGGGGAGGGAGTGGACCTCTCTCCATCCACAGGCAAACACCTCACGGATACACCAGCCATTCAGTTCAGTAGAGTCAGGTTAGCAACAGAGGTGACTGGAGGGAGCAGAGACAGCCAGGTTTCAGCCTCAGCTCAAGTCGGCAGGAAGCACCGACAGGAACACCAGAAGTTCTCGGCTGTGCCTCTCTCAGGGAAGCCAAGGCCCACAAGCATTGCACAGCTAGCTGTACCAGCAAGCCAAGTTCTGTGTGCGTCACTCCACAGAGTCCTATTTATACCCTCCCAACATCAAGTGTCCTCCATGTGCCTTACCACAGCACAGCTCTTCCTTCAGCCCGAGCCCTTGGAAGCAGCAAGAAACTGCAGCACACCGCCAGAAGGTTTTTTTGGTGAGTTTCTCTCTATAGCGTCCTTACAAATGTAGCTCAGCTACACAGTGTAAGGTAGATCAGTACATGCGTGTCATTAGCAAAGAATCTTTTATCTCCTGTCATTTCACACGTTTGTTTGAACAGAACACCCTTCTCATGTGTCTGCTTTAGTAAAACGTTCCTTCATGAGTCTGCCTTAGTCTTTCACCTGTGTCCACTTTAGGAAAGCAATCCTTCACCTGTTTGCCCCAATAAAACACCACCCAATGGATTTTCAAAAAAACAAAAGCAAAAAACCCTTTATGTTTCCATTTCAAGCCCCCAAGGTCTATTCCCTTCTTCGGCTATTTCCTCCTCCCGAGACTGACTACCAAGGTCCAGTTATCAAAGTATTGCAGCCCAGCCATCAAAAGCCCCCTTTGGCTCATCTAATTAAAATGCCCAATTAAAATATACCATTGCATTCTAGCCCATTCTAACCCAGACTGCCCCTTTACCTACAAAGCCATTTGCTACTGTTTTTCTGCCTGAGTCGCTTTACCCCCACCACCACCCCCCTCGCTTTATGAAGGATCTCTCTGTGAAATCAGGTGTTTTGGTGTGGTTTGTGCCTAATCCAGAGTCCTAAAGGGGACCTTCACTGTGCAGGGAGATTCTTCAAAAGGCATTTTTATCTTTTCTTTAAAAAGATTTAATTAACTTTTTTACTCATATGTGTCATGTGTGCATGTGTGCATGTGTGCATGCACATCCACAAGTACACACACTGACGTGTACACATGTACGGGAATGCCCATGGGGGTCAGAAGAAGGCATGAGGTCCCCTGTAGTTGGGGTTAACCAGTGTGGGTGCTGTAAACCAGACATGGATCCTCTGCAAAAGCAAAACTGCTCTTAACTGTTTAAACATTCTTCCAGCTCCTATTTATCTGCCTTCTCACATACAAAGTGTCTGATGGAAATATTGTTACTCTCTAACCTTGTTCCCACTGTGGGGAAGTTAGAAGTCAACAGGCAGGTAGGGAAAACAGGGCAGGCTTCCCAAGTGGGAAGGGTTTCTAGAAAGAAACATCCGCACAGAGAAAACATCTGGGTGAGAAGTTGAGAAAAACCCAGCGGTCTTATAAACGAGTCCCCCAGAAACCCCCACCTCTGGGTTTCCCCTCCCATGGGGACAGGAGACACCAGCCTGTAGCAATAAAAAATACTTTGTCTCTCTTGTCCTCTCTGCTTCCAATTGTGTCTCTTTCTTATTTAATCTGGTGTCTTCCCAGACAGTCAGTTCTTTGCCTGTCCAGCAGAATGTCGTTGGCTTCTGAGTTACACTGTGAACATGATGTACGCTGCGCCTGGTTTTTGCAGGGAATTAAACGGACTGTAGGTAAACACTCTACTTCTGAGCTACCTCCCAGCCTTTTTTTTTTAATTAATATATTTATTGAGAGTTGCCATATAACCTAGGCATGATCCTCCGACTTCAGCCTCCCCAGTACTGAGATGATGTGTATTACCACACCACACACTACCACACCTGACTCTCTTGCTGCTTCTTAAAAGGTTTTCTTTGTTCGTGCTTGGAACAGTAATATCAGGATGTGCCTTAGCGTCATTTTGGTCATATTTCTTGTTCTTGGGGCTGACTCGACATTTTAAATCTTCAGTTTTATATTCGTTGTATTTATATAAAGTTGCTACAAATAGAACATCTACAAACTAAACAAAGGAGGGTCTTGATTTCGTGTGGGGGTAGAAATTCAATAATCTCACAAATACATACCTGCCTATGGTGATCCTCTGAGGAGATTACCCTGGCGGGAGTCTCTGAGGTTGCACAGCTTGAATCTTATAGAACGAGATGTGTGAGGGCTTACTTCATTAACATTGTAACCATTTGTTCTGCTTTTCCACTCATTTCACATTTCCCAGACACCTACCTTGAGCTACGAAGAGACAATGCTCAACCAGGATTCTTGTTTTAGCAGAAGGGCCATTCAGTTCCCAGACAACCATCTCAGGCTGGGAAGTGTTGTAATTAGAAACCTGGAGCCCAAAAAGTTCTGCCTGCTGGGAAGCCAGGGGCGAGACACAGGGGGTAGAGCTTCCGGGAGACAGCGGGGTGGGTGGGTTCTTGTCAGTTGAGTGAAGGAGGCCGAGAAGGATTGACTGGAGGGCTGAACCCAGACCAACTATTGTGTCAATTCCTCTCACGCTCTCCTTCAGATCTCTGGGAAACTTGAGGAGTGCATCAGTCACCTCCTTGGGAGCCTCTTCCCCACCCCCTTCCTTCTCAGGGGTGGTTTAGCTCAGCTGGGCCTCTTAACCAATTAACACTCTTTGCATCTGAAAAGCTCAAATCAGTTCCTCTGAGGTGTGAGAGATCAGAAGTAATTAAGGCCTCTTTCTAATGTAAATCTAAACCTGAAGTGGGTTGTTTGTCTCCTTGGGAAATTTGGGTCTAGGGTTGAATGGGAGCTGGGGAGGTGAGGAAGGGTAGCCAGGACTTCAAGAGTACCAGCCGGAACATGTGGGCTGGATGCTTTCCAGAAATATCAGGTTCTTTTAAATCAGAACCAACTCCACGGGGCAGTGGGAGTGAGCACCTTTCCTTACCCTCATCCCCTTCTTCTGTCTCTCATCCCGAAGCATCTCACCCTGTCCTTCCCCCATCCTCCGCTCAGCCCCTTTCATTAAGTGGCTGTCGCTCTTTGTAATTATTTTATTTACTGGCTTCCCACATCATTAAGTAAATACGTCCGGGTTGTCGCCCACCCTCGAGCATAATATATAAAGTTGTCCAAGGGAAAAAATGGCCTGACTGCAAATCAGTCCAAGCAGTTTGGAAAGTGCCCTAGAGCCCTTCTTCACACAATAGGGCTCCTACTCAAAGCTGCTACCGTTCCTACCACCACCACCACTTTTCCTTTCTGTCTTGGTCTCCTAGCCAGTGGCTTAGGATCTGCCATCACTGATCACTGGCTGGCTATGCCCAGGGATGACTCTTCTACAGAAGTGTTAGGTAGAGAGCCCGCCTTCCAAGCCCCTAGGTTAGACCCTTCCCTCATAATTAGTTTTGAGCCTCACTTCCTGTTCTCCTGGTAACATTACAAAAGGAAGTACTAGTACTTCCTCTCCTTAATATTTAAAATATTATATGGTATGGAACATTAGGTTAATGAAAAGCTATTTCCTCTTGGTCAAAAGGATAGATTCTGATTGCTACCACTAGCCCTGGTTGGAAACAGGACCTTCTATGTAGATTATAAAGGTTGTCCCTTCTTTTACAGATCCATCGGTCACCTGGTGGGGAAAGCTGATGGCCCTGAAGACAAACTAAGGAGATGAGAAGAATAACATCTTCTTAGTGAGATAATATGCTCATGCCTCCTCCCCCAGGAAGCCCCTCGGCAATGCAGTTGCCTACAGATCTTCATTGCTAAGTCTGCTTGCTCTTCTGAGTTCTAACTCAAAAACAGTGTAATTTGGCTGCTAGACCTCCTTTGGCCTCGTCCCCCACCATGATGTCAACGTTTCGAAAGGGACTGGTTGCTAGAAATATGTGCGAGCGCCTCTCTGAATCACCACTCCATCCAATTCCCTTCCTTATCTAACATATTGGGGCTGACATATTGGAAGTTTGAGAGTTCCTACATGTGGTCTTAAGGAACCAACACAGATGCATGCTGGATTTACTTAACCTCCCCATTTCTTCATAGGCTCCTGCTCCGAGGGCTAAAGGTTATGTTTTAGGTTTTAATCACTGTGCTTAAGAGATCTATAAAGCAAAACTACCTCTAACCTGTAAAGTCCACTTGCCCAAGGGCAGATAAACCTGTAAGCCCCACTTGACCGAGGACAGATACCTTCTTGGAATGCTGGGGGCCATTGTTCATTAAGGCAGCAAATCAAAGATTTTCACGACTGTAGACAAGGTTGGTCGCCCCAACTGGACAGGATGTCCTTGATCACACATAGGCAGGAAGTACTTCACGATGAATGCTTGCCCCGAATTGGACAAAGGTGGAAAGTACATAGCCTTGTGGGTTTTGCCTTTATAACCACCTGACTAACATAATTCACAGTCATTCTCTGGAAATCCTGGATTTGGAACTGGCCAGTGTCCATAGTCCTGGCCAGTTTTTTTTTTTTTTTTTTTTAGTAAAACTTGCTTCAAATTTGGGTCAAAAACTGTGGTAGTGGTCTTATTCTCACCCAGGGGGATTAGTACCACCCCACTGATAGCCTGTAAAATGAAAGACCTGGATCAAGGGGAGGCTGAATGAGACCCAGGGGATATCTTTTGGTGGTCCTGGTTTACAAGCAAGTCGGTTAACTTCCCTCATTCAACCTGTGCATCATGCTACACAGACTCACATGGATAACACCCTCTTGATGTATAAATACTTCACAGAGCTATAAAACAAAAATGCCCCTAAGCTGTAAGGTCCACTCGCCCAAGGACAGAAAACTTCCTGAAATGCTGGGGGAGCTGTTGTTCAGGTAAGATAACAAGTCTTTTCCCTTGGTTGCCCCAATCATAAGATTTGTGCTTGATCACGCATAGGCAGGAAGTACGTCAGGATGTGTGCTTGTCTCTGTTTGCATGAAGGCAGGAAGTATCAAATCTTGTGCGGTTAGCCTTATAGGCCCCTGACTAGTATAATTTGGTCCCATATTTTAAACATGTGTCTCAGGCATGGACCTGGCCAGTACCCATGGTTGTGGCAAGGATCTTCCCCTAATGAATAAAGATTTCAGGGGACCAATCACTGGATGAGGAATAGGCAGGACTTCCAGGTTGGAGAGGAGAGGAGGAGAAAAAGAGTACGAAGAAGAGGAGGAGGAGGGGGAGGGGGAAGAGGAGGAAGAAGAGGAGGAGGAAGAGGAGGAAGAGGAAGATGGAGAAAGAGAAGGATGACCCAGATTGGTGTGGCTTTAAATAGCCTCAGGTAGCTATAACTATCTTATAAGGAATGGATTATTACAGAACAATTTGTCTTATCTAGGTGGGCAGTTTATATTGACATCAATTGGCTCTGAGTTTATTGTGTGGATGTTTTGTGGGATGATTTACCGATATTAATCTGATTGATAAATTACAAGCCTCTAGAGTTTTGATTTTACCGGGTTACTGGGAATTGTGACTGAGCAGAGTCAGCAGCAAGAGAGCCTCGAGATAAGTGGTCATTGTGTGGGGAGAAACCCGCCATGGCAACTAGAAGGGTGGTCACTGCTGGGCTAGCCATGGCAGCGAGTTCGCTGCAAGGCCCAGAGAGTAGCAGCGGTAGCATGGCATGGTGTCTCGTTTCTTTATTTTAATATTTACCGCTACACATGGTCCTAGACAGTATTTAATAAAGCATTTTATTTGTTAAAGATCTATTAATTGTCAGACTGATGGATCTCTGAGTGACCCCAGACCCGTAACAGCTTGAATAAGAATGGTCCCCAAAAGTTGAAAAAATATGTCATTGCGGGGTAGGCTTTAAGGTTTCAAAAACCCATGCCAAGGCCAGGGTGTCTGTCTGTCTGCCTGTCTCTCTCTCTCTCTCTCTCTCTCTCTCTCTCTCTCTCTCTCTCTGTGTGTGTGTGTGTGTGTGTGTGTGTGTTCACATGATAATAATGAATTACACCCCTGAACTGTAAGCAAGTCCCCATTTATTAAATGCTTTCTTAAGAGTTGCTTTGGTCATGGTGTTTCTTCCTAGCAATAGAACAATGACTAAGACATGCAGGAAAAAGAAGCGGGAGGGATACATGTTGCAACAATTTCCTCATCCCTAAGCCCCTCACCCCATCCCTATAATGGGTCTCAACCTACTGATTACTCTGGCAGACCCTTCCACTTCCTGAGAAAGAGGCTGCTGCTTGCTGTGTGCTGATAAACCAGTCCTATATGCTGCGGGTCAGACGCCTGTCTCTTTCAGCTGTCTGCGTCTTTATGACTACTGAAGAAACCTAACATCTCCTACCCCAACCTCTTCCACCTGGCCGGAGTTATTAAAGCATCTGGGTTATCTGAAACACATCTCACTGCCTATCTATCTGGGCTTTCCGGGTCATTTCTTTTCTTACCTAATGTTTCAGGGTTCCTATTGTTGTGAAGAGACACCATGACCATGGCCACTCCCATAAGGGAAAACATCTCATTGGGGCAGGCTAACAGTTCAGAGGTTGAGTCCATTGTAATCATAACAGGAAGCATGGCGGCATGCAGGCAGACACAGTGCTGGCGAGGTAACAGAGTTCTACATCGGGATCAGCAGGCAACAGGAAGAAAGTGAGACACTGGACCTTGGTTGAACATCTGAGGCCTCAAAGCCCACACCCTGTGGCATGCGTCCCCCAACAAGGCCACACCTACGCCAACAAAGGTGCACCTCCAATAACATTATTCCCTGTGAGTCTGTGGGGGTCATTTCCTTTCAAACCACCAAATTCCTCTCTCTGGTCCCCAGAGGCTTGTAGCCATCTTATAATACAAAATGCATTTAGTACAATTTCACAAGTCTCCTGAAGTGGAAAGTTGTGGTTTCTTGGGAAAGTCAATTATGTCAAAGAACACGTCACTGAGGCAGACACAGGTGAAAGGATGTTTTGCTAGAGCAAACCCATGAAAGAACACATGATGCTAAGAAGGATCCCACAGGCGGTGGACGACGCTGCATGGTATTGGGAGATCTTGCCATTCCTTAAAGGTCATCGTTGGTCATGACTTCAGAGAAAGAAATGCACCAAAAATACTTCTGGCAGTGTTCTGGTGACTTCTCACTGCTTCTGTGGACTCTGTGCAATTGGCAGAGTGATGTCAACTGATACAGACTCAGGTGGAATTTTGCTGAGACAGACTCACATGCTGGGGCAAGACCCATGGGCAGACACGTGATGTTTGGAAGGAGTATAAATAGGACGTGATGGACAGTGGCAGGGAGGCTTGCATGGCTAGCAGAGATTTGTTGGTCTCGAATCTCAGTCTTCACTGATCTTCTCTTCGCTGAGAAAGGCATGGCAGAGACCTTCTGCCGTCCCCCCTGGTCCTGGTCACTCCTGCTGACTTGTGCCGATTCAGTGGAGGCCTGGCTGTTTCTGCTGGGTCACGCCACCGCTGCTAACTTGTGTCATCTATCCTGCAACTACTGACCTAGACAGATGGCGTTTGCAAGTGGATCGAGCTGCTACAGCTGCCGATTCCTGTGAACTGAACAGCTGAGATCCTGGCAGTGCAGATCGGACTCACCCCACAAAGAACAATTTCTAAACAGGTCCAGTTCCACTGCATTGTAATAACCTTTCTTTCCCCACCCCCTCTGGTGGATGGTGGGCTAGAAGGGAGGTTAAAACATGTAAGAACCCTTATTAAAGTAGATTTGAAAAAATTTAAGCCTACAGTCCCCATATTCTGTTATAGTGTTAACCCTGTTTAAAAGTCCAAAGTCTCTTGGAAGACTCGTGGCAGTCTCTTAACCCCGTGTAAAGTCAAACTGAGAAACAGATTACATGCTTACAACAAATGTACAATGGCATAGGATATACATTATCATTCCAACAGGGAGGACAAGGAGCACAGAGAAGATATACTGGCCAGGAAACCAACAGAGCAAACCCTGCATCTCCATGTCTGATGTCAAAGCTCTCTTCAGATCTCTGGCTCCCTATAGCTTTGTTGACTTCCCTCGGGCTGGTTCCACTTCCTGTTATTAGCTTTTCTCAACAAGTATCCCACAGCTCTGGCATCTTCAGCCTCTTTGGGTCTTTAAAATAGCCCAGGCTTCACCTTCACAGCGTCACACAATGGCCTCTCTGGCCCTCCATGAAGGGACACCCCTGACATATGTATGACCGGCCTCAGTTGTTTTCCTTAGCCACAGAGGAGGAAGATTCCATAACCCCTTTCTTGTATCCTTGATGCTAAAGCCAGAACCATGAGGCCAAAGCTGCCAGGTTCTGCTGTCTCACCCCCCATTCTCTTTCGATTCTGTTCCCTTCGTTTATTAAAAAAAAAAAAAAAGAGTCAGCGTGTCATGTATCCCAGGTGCCCTCCAGCCCACTGTGGAGCTGAAGGTGACCTTGAATTCCTGACCTGCTTCCACCTTACATGAATGCTAGGTAAGCACTCTGCCAACCGAGCCTGCCCAGCTCTCTAGTCCCTTTAAAACACCCGGGCATTCCTTCTGCAGAGCGGATGTGAGATCAGTTGGTGCTAGGTTCCTCTGTAGTTCAAGAACATACTGCTGATCTAAATTCACCCTTGCTAGTGTTTACTTCTGTCTGTTTTTGACAAAACACATTTTATAGTTACCTCTGCCCATCACTTATGAGCACGCCCTCTCTATGGTTTGTTCCAATAATAGAATATATATATGTATGTATGTATATATATATATATATTCTTGTTCTCTATCTCTTTGGATATTGTCCAAAATCCTAAGCATGCTTCCTCTGACTCTCTGGACATTCTCTCTCTCTTTCTCTAAAGAGATTCCCCACCCCACTCCACCCTACCCCATCCCCACCCCAACGCAGCTGTTAGCCAACAGCTGAGCATGCTGGCTTCCTTGGTCCCTAACTGAAAAGGCATGGTGTCCTTCTCGTCCTTTTCTCCACCTCCCACCTCCTGGCAGCATCCAGGATTTATAGCCTGCCTGCCTTAGAGTTTTTCTCTTAATAGGTGGTCCTCAAGCTTCCTTCCGAGTCCACTTTAAATTCTTTTGTCCGTGAGACTAAAAACCCATGGAAGGGGATCCTGAGTCCTTGGAAGCAGAAAGGCAAGCCGCTCAGCTCTTGTGATCACTCTCAAGGTCCTCCGTACTCTTCATATTTGGACAGTTTTTAAACTTGGACCGTCATAAATACACCTCTAGCCATGGGAATAAGCAGAATTGAAGTGTTATTTAACTGGGTTTCTAACTCTTCTTCCCCCTTCTCTATAGCTGGAATGAGTGTTTGAGGAAGGCAGGATCCTGTGACAATCTTGGTCACCACCTGGCCCAGTCAATACCTTTGTTGTAAGGACACAAAGTCAGAAACATAGCACAACATAATCATGTCTTATCGTACTGTCAGAATTTATTGAACAACAATAAATATATCCCACGTGGCTGTTTCAACGGCAGCAATTTACCTGATAGTCTTGCTTTCCTTGTCAACCCCGCCAAGGCAAGCATGGTCCTTTTATTCCCATCTTAAATGCTGCTAAGAATGCAGTCTGTAATTGGGGTTCCACCCTGCATTTCCCCAGATGAGAACATGGAGGTCTGGGATGGATGCTGCGGTTCTCAATCTCCTGTGAACCCAGACGCCACTGGGGACCTCAAGGAGTTGAGAAAGGTGGTCTGAGAGCCGGAGTTCTCCTACTTGCTAGGCAGAAAGGGGATGGCTGAGCCTAGGACTGGACAGAATCCGGTTTGGTTCCAAGTGAGTACCAAGAGCAGGAAGGGGTTGGAAGGGAGAAGACCTTCTCCAGGAGATTTAGATGCAGCTTTTTACTTTAAAGGCTTCCCCACCCCCACCCCAAGGCGATCCTTGATGAAGAAAACAGTGCTTGCCTGTCTAAAGTGCTTTATTTATGGTAGACATGAATGCATATGTCTTACTCAGGGTGAACCAGGGATTAGATACCTTTTGCACGAAGAGGTGCCCAGGAAGGGAAGCTCATTAGCTGAACACTCAGGGCCTATCTAGATACCTCATTAGTATGGAGAACTATGGCTTTTGTGCTATGTGACTGGTTGTCACTGTCCTCTCAGTGGGGGGTCACGGTCACGTGTTCCAGGACAGGTAGTGCCTGACCAGGAGCTGGTTTCTCACCTGCCGTTCTCAACTTGAGATTCCCCAGGGTTTTTGCACCTCCTTCCACCTTACCGGTTCTTCTGTCCGGTGGTGTGATCCACTCGCCCCACATTTTGGTAAGGAACCAAACAGAAAAGTCGTTGAAGAAGGCAGCTGTGTCACTGGCTTGAGAGCAAACGCTGTGGAATTGAGTCCAGCTGTGCCGGTAAAGGAATAGGAGGGGAGAGGGGCTAGACAGGCTGCTCTGGAATTCAGAGCACTTGCCGCTGCTCTGGCAGAGACCAGTGCGTGGTTCCCAGCACCCACATGGTGACTCCAGTTCCAGGGGATCCAGCACCCTCTTCTGGCTTCCAAGGGCACCATATACATATGCAGTGTACATACATACATACAGGCAAAAACAGTCAGAGAAATACAAATAAATACATCTTTGAAGGGGGAGGTGGACACTGCAAATGGACAGACAGATGGAAGTCCAAAGTAAAGGTCCAAATGGAAACGGGGGCAGACCACGGTTGAGTAGGCCATAGCAGCAGTAGGCCAAGAACCAAGCTGAAGTCCCAGGGGCAGCTGGGTGTTCTCTGCCTCTAGGCCCTTGATGCACACTCCCAGTGGGCAGATTGAGGCGGCAGAGAAAGTCAGGAGAAATCCTGGGGACTTGTAGAGAAAGGAATCCAGTAGACCTCTCTCTCCGGCAGAGGAGCATGAATTCTGGCAGTTAACAACTGCTAAAGGCCTTTCTCCCTTCTCAGCAGGAAGCCTGCAGTTTTCTAGGAGTCTCACCAGAAACCCAATTTAGAAGGAAAGGATATGTCTTAAACTCTAATGAGTCCTGACTTCACCTTATGATGAGGTTAAAATCCTATCCAAGGCACTTCTGGAGCTGCCCCACTTATCTCCCTTAACAAAGACAGGAGATGGGCAGCCGTTCTAGTTCCCCCCTTTTTAATCCCCCCTCCTCTCCTACGCAGCCTGGAAGCCAGCAGCCCCTAAAGTTGTGTCCCAAACTGTAGTCCCAATACCAGGATTGAAAGTGGCTATTTCAGGGTTGGGAATTTAGCTCAGTGGTAGAGCGCTTGCCTAGCAAACGCAAGGCCGTGGGTTCGGTCCTCAGTTCTAGAAGAAAAAAAAAAAAAAGAAACAAAGTGGCTATTTCACGGGAAGACAACTGTGCTTCAACTCAGTAAAGCCTTACTGACCCCTTAGAGCAAGCCTCAGTGCTCCCTTTCTCTTAAACGCTCCCCTAGAGTAAAGCTCACCCTTCTCTGCCATTTAATTCATTCTTCAAGTTCATGAGACAAAGTCCCAGAAGCCACTGGCTTGGAGTGATTTTGGTGACCGTGGATTGTCTAGCCCCTAGCTCCCAAAGTTAAGTTTATCTGAGAGGAGAAGCTCTCTGTCATACTCAGGGACCCCCCCCATCTCCCTATTTTAGTAGGGATGTCCTACTTTAGTCTTCTTTGGGAGGCAGAGACCCTCCACCCCCATTTGACTTTTTCTTACTTTTAAGTGACTTCCCCCCCCCCCGCTCTTGAGACATGACCTTGTTCTATAACTTTGGCTGGCCTGGAACTTACAGAGATCCACCTGCCTCTGCCTCTGCCTCTGCCTCTGCCTCTGCCTCTGCCTCTGCCTCTGCCTCTGCCTCTGCCTCTGCCTCTGCCTCTGCCTCTGCCTCTGCCTCTGCCTCTGCCTCTGCCTCTGCCTCTGCCTCTGCCTCTGCCTCTCTGCCTCTGCCTCTGCCTCTGCCTCTCTGCCTCTGCCTCTGCCTCTCTGCCTCTGCCTCTGCCTCTGCCTCTGCCTCTCTGCCTCTGCCTCTGCCTCTGCCTCTGCCTCTGCCTCTGCCTCTGCCTCTGCCTCTGCCTCTGCCTCTGCCTCTGCCTCTGCCTGCTGGGATTAATGTCATGCATCACCAAACATGGTTCCTTCTTTCTAAAGGCAAGGTTTTAAAGTTCTCATTTAAATAAACACTTATTTAAATATTAAATGGATTTAAATAAACATACTAAATTGTGTTTGTTAACATTTATTTATTATTGACTTATTTCACGTGGGGAGGGGACTCTTGCGTGCCACCTCGTGCATGTGGAGGTCAGAGGACAACTTATGAAGTCATTCTCTCCTTCCACCGTGTGGGTCCCAGGGATCAAACTCAGGTTGTCAGGGTTGGGGACAGATGCCTTAACCCAATGACCCAACTCATAGGCTGGCCTCTATTTCTTTAAATCCTATACTAAAATATCTTTGCTACATGTCCAACTCTGCTTTGTAAACTGGCTAGGCCCAAAATTCTTTTCAGTGTTGAATCCACAGACTTCAGTTGGGCCCGAGTCGTGGTCCTGGGTAGTACTGGGCAGAATTACTATTTACATGTCTATACAGACACACAGTCGACCTCTAGCTTCAAAACGGAGCCAAGAGCTGCTTGCAAGGGGAGCCTCTCGGGGCACAGCCTGAGCTCCTCAGCCTGATACGTGATGGATGTTCTGGAAATAGAAACGTTTTTGAAGAAGTGCATTTTGTGAAACTGCCAGTGGAGGTGCAGGCCCGGACAGGTCACATCAGTCCCTGAGAAGAAGCACAGCACTGCAAGAGACCAGAACCAAGGACCACGGACTCCTGTGCCCGAGTGCCAGAAGCTTCCCTGTGGTTCTACCCTGGTAGAGTACACCTGGCTTGATGCAAGGGAGGAGGCATAGACCAGGTGAGCTAGGCAGAGGGAAAGGGCGGCATGGGGCCACTCCTCAGGACGGGTGGATTGAACAAATGGGAGGAGGAGCGAGCAGCCAATACTAGACGTAACAACAAGCACCATTACTGGATTATGGTCCAGGCTGCTCATCACTAGAAAGCCAAGATTTGGCAGCCAGGAGACAGGAAGGAGTCAGGTGTACCGAAGGGCAGGCCCTGAAGAAGATGCAGAGGCTGTTGTCCTCCAAGCTCCACGGTGACAGGTCCATGGTCCACTCTCTCCCCATAGGCCATGTTCCGGGGTTTAGTCAGACCGGGCAGAGGGTGGGGGTGGAGCACTTATCTCTAGCCTGTAGTTCAATTCTTGGGGCTCAACCTGAGCCCCGTGGGGTTTGCAGAAGTGAATAAGGGGCCTCTGGAAGGAACGGATAAAGGTGACCATTCAATAAACTCACGAACGAGAATTTTCTTTTACCACCTTGGAAAAGACATCTCTGAAGCAAAACCTAGACCTGAGCTTCAATATTGGATAAGCCCCAGTGATCACAAGAAAAGCTAACATATGTAATTGACTATTGGCAAACACAACTGAACCAAATAAAGCAGTAATTAACAATTATCGTACTTGAAGGTAACAGAATAAGAAACCCAGGCTGCCTCGGAGTTTGTCCCAGGCATCGATAAGAACAGCGTGTTTGTTAGTGGGTGAATAATCCAAGTGTGAAATTCATTTTATTAGACTACATCTAAGAATAGACTTGGACCACCAGATGGAAAAAAGAGATTTCTCTCCAGTTCCTCACTGCGGCACCCAGGGGATAAACTCAATGAACTGTTTTGCATTTATAAAGAGGGACTTGGTATAGATGGTCTATAGATGGTTTTGCAAAAATTGACTTGAGGTGTGTCTCTCCCTTTGTCTGTTCTGCTTTCCTGAGGGATGCTCTCCCTACCAAGGGTAGAGTCCATTTCCACATCCCTGGCTTTATGATTGGCGTTGGCCAGTAGAATGTGTCAGAGATGAAGAGATGACATCATGCTGGTTTCGAGCACTAGCCTTAGCTGGCCTTGCATCTTGCCACTCCCCTTCTTCAGAACCGTGTCTCCATCCCAAGAATAAACCCAGACTGAACAGCTGGTGGGTAAAGGTCAGCCGAACCATCACAACCCAGTTCCTAAACACATACGTGAGCTCAGCCAAATTCAGGAAAGCCAATCTATGGCTGATTAACAGCTCACCACAGGAAGCACAAGCAAGCCCAGGTGAGTCTACAAACCTGACCTCAGACACCAAACCCCAACAGCCAACCACAACCACTCAAGCAAATAACGGCTGTTCATTTAAGCCACTGAGTTTTAGAGGAATGTGTTACACAGCAATAGAGAATTAACCTGGAGGATTCTGGTTTAAACACATAGAAACGCACTAGGACTTGGATGGACCATTCCTAATTGCTGAGTGTCGGGATGGTGACAGATACCTGTCATCCCAGCACTCAAAGGTGGAAGCAAGGGGGCCAGAAGTTCAAGGCCATCCTGGTTTTAAATCTTTAGATTGTTCAAATGCCGAGTACTGGTACCATGAAAGGGGCAATGGGGTCTAACTGCTGCACAAAGGATAACTGGCTTTGTTTTTAAATCGTGTCAGCACAGCGTGCTGCAAGGAGGTCCTCCAGTTACAAAAGAATGTGAATGTTGTTCTTGTGAAAAAATTTGTCCTAGAGGGGCTCAATGTGCCTCTGAATTCTTAGCTCTCTTAAGCTAATACTATCATAGTGAATATGAGGTCCTTCCTGAAGTCTGGCTCAGGCACAGGATCCTCTTGGCACCACCACAGACACACACAGACACACAGACACACACACAGACACACACAGACACACACACAGACACACAGACACACACAGACACACACACAGACACACACAGACACACACACAGACATTCACGCACAGACACACACAGACACTCACACAGACACACACACAGATACTCACACACACAGACACTCACACACAGACACACACACAGACACTCACACAGACATACACACAGATACTCACACACACAGACACTCACACACAGACACACACACACAAATACTCACACACACAGATACTCACACACAGACACACACACACATACACAGACACACACACATACAGACACAGACACACACACACACACACACACAAATACACACACAGACACTCACACACACACAGACACCAGCCGGACACCATAAAAGACCAGGGACTGAGACTAGGAAACCCATCCTTTGCCTGCCACACCCTATGTAACTTGGTCCTGGAAACCAGAGTGGGACAATGAGGAGACAGAGCAGGAGAAAGAACGGACACAGAGACGTATACAAAAAAGCTAGGAATTGTGAGCTGTGTGGGCTCTGATGGATGCCCAACCACAATAGCAGGCTGGAAATTCAGCACATTTACTATACATCTGAATCGAGGAGGAGAGTTTATGGCGTTCAGCTGAACAACTAGCTGGCCTCAGAAGGGGGTCTTTGTAGGGGCACAGTCTCAGGCTGCGGTCACCAGGGAGGAGGAAGCTGTGGTTGGCAGTTTCTACACACACTGTCGGCATTCCAGGTCAGAACCGAGGAAGCTTTTCATCCCTCTGAGCCTTGAAGGCTTCCATTCCCATAGTCTGAGTCACCGCAGTCCTTGACATGGCTGTGCTCACAACCACAATACACATTAGCTCAGGACTTCACCCACTGTTCCACACTGCCCTGGGGTAACTTTACTCGAACAAGGAATCTGTGGGAGGCTTCAGTTTGGATTTCCTGCTCCCTTCCCGGATCTGAGCTGCATCATCGTCCTTCATCTGAGGACATCCTGAGGTGCTTCACTCTGCTGTGCACAGGTTACCTACCCAGAACCAAGCGAACCAGGAATTGGCCAGGAAGCCAGTCTCTGATGGTCTCTGATGGTCCAAGGGGCTAGAGAAGCGGCCCCCACTTTGAGGCTGAAGCTTAAGCGCAGCTCGAAGTCTGCTGGAGGACAAAGTGCACGTTAGGCCGCTGGAACGCGCCTGTGCTGTGAGTAGTCTAAGGAGGCATGTATAACTCAAGACGGAACAGTGTAACCGCGGCCACAGAAAGAGGGGCACTTGGAAAAATAGTAGAAGGTATTTGACCCGGATGGATCTTTCTCCCTTGAGTACAGATCGTGCTTCCAAATAGGCCTCTCTGGCTGGGCACAGCTGGGAGTCCAAAATAGGAGCATTTCCACCCTCTTTTGCAGCTGCTCATCCACTGACCTCATTTCAAAAGTCTACAACAAGCTGGGGCTGGGGAGGCAAATCTGTAATGCCAGCTACTCGAGAGAGTGAGGCAGAAGGGAAGGAACAATGAAGGGTGGCCTGGGCTACAGAACAAGTCAAAGGTCAACCTGGGCAACTTAGTGCCAGTTGGGGAATAGAGCCCAGTGGTAGTGTGCTTGCCTATGTAATATGAAGCCCTGGATTTGATTCCAGGTACACGCACATACACACACATACACAGACATACACACAGATACACATACATGAGTGCATATGCACACACACAAACATACATACACACAGGTACACATACATGTACATGCATATACATACACTCACACACACACACACACACACACACACACACACATACACACACACCACTACAATATCCCCTCACATGCCTGTGCTCTACTGCACGTTGCTGTAAGCCAGAAGCTCCCTAGAATTTCTCTACTAATCAGTATTACTTACAAGGCAGATGACACGGCCTTCTGCTTCTAGGCAGTTCTGAGGTCATTCACACTGACCGAAGTATTCAGAACAGGAAATGAAATGAGGCAATACAGCAACAAAGTCACAGCTTCCTCAGGATTTTACAAGCTTGAGGGTGATGGAAGGCCTAGAAGACAAGGAATATCTGAGGTGACTTGGAATCAAGTCTCCTGATCCAGAGCCATCTGGTCCAAGGATGGCAGATACGTGATATAGGTATCTCCCTCCTCCCATGTGGTACTCAGGGCAGACATTGCTAATCAATTACCACAAACATCTTCCAGTTAAGGTTGTGCCTTCAGTCAGCCTGAGGAACCCAGCTGGCCATCCGCTGCATAGATAAGGAAGTAGACACACAGGAGGTTAAGGAGCCTCTCTCAGCAGAACTATCTCCTCTACCACACAGCACATTGATTCTACACGGTTCGTAAATGACTTGTATGCATCACCTGTCATAAAGGGTTGACCCTAGGGTATAAGATAGGGTTTTACATGCAATGAATATTTTATTCTATTCCCAGTTCAGGTGTTATTTAACCATGTTCTGAAAAATGTTTTTAGTATGATAATAAAAGACCACATACAGAGTTAATACATTGTACCCACACACCTAACAAAACCTTGAGGGCCAGGCAGCTGCATGTGCAACAATGTTGTGTTTATGAGGGCCCAATGATGCCCCAGGAGACTAAAATGCATGACTCTAATATTCTGCTTAAGTAAGGGCTTTAAGAGCAGGTTTTACAAGCAGGCTCAGTTCCACTGTCCCTTCTCAGGGCCGGAAGAAACCCAAAGGTCCCACACATGTCACCTGCACCCTACCCTCTGTACAGTCTTTTGGGGCCACCCACAAAAAGGCTCCAACTGCACACATGCAGAGCCAGATAATTATTAGCTCCCAAGGCTGCCAGGTGCAGCTTCCACACTTTCTACCTGACGCAGATTCTCCAGTGTTTTCCCTTAGTCTTGTGGGAAACTATTTTTCTGGAGAGAATGTTGGAGGGGTCCAGCGAAAGACAAAGAAAGGCAGAAGAGCAGACACTAAAACCGTCCTCCTCGATTTACGGTAGGGCTACAGCAGTGCCCGTCTGCTCATAATTCTTACTGTATCAGGGGGTTATACCTGCCCATTCTGCTCTGGTGGGAGCCAAGGTCCTTGTAAATCCAGCTCCTTCAGAAGGCCTCAAATGCATTTTTTTCTACGGGATCTTGTGCAAAGGAGCTGGTTGCTATGGTAACCATTGGATGTAAATTTCCCAGAACCCCCAACTAAACTATTAATCAGAAAGATGAGGAGAGCACCAGGGTGGCAAATAAATCAGGTAAGAAACTGGCTCCTACCAAGCAGGAATGGGAACAGGGTGCCTCCTGCCTTGCCGGGGAGAGGCGCCCTCTCATCCCTCCTGATGCAGAGGTGGGACAGCTGCAGCTCCTGGGACCCCACCTTCTTCACTTCCCTTTTCCTGTGGAGTCGAAAGAACTAGGAAGCCGGGCTCAGCACCTCATCAGCAGAGAATGAGAAGAGGCCTCTGGTTAGAGGAAATGCTGGCACTTGAACAAAACGTTCTGGCGGATCAGAAAGAGCCATTCCAGTGGAGTATGGTGATGAGAGCGAGAACAGGATTAGACGCCATGTGATGCATGACAGAAGGCTTTGGGTAGGGAAAGGCAAGCCTGCCCCCACCCCTGGCTCTTCTCTCTCTGCTGAGCTGAGGATAGAACCCAGGGCCTGCCACACATTTGTGCTACTGAGCCACCTCACCAGCCCTGGGGTGCCAAATCTGATGAGAAGTTTGCCGGTTACCTTGTTTGGGTTTCCACTAAGGGTTTCATCCCCCTGGCTCTGGTGTCTGTTGCAACATAGTTATGTCAGGTGAGAGCCGGTCTGGATGGCATTCCAGAAGGACTCTGTGTCCTGGAACAAGGACTGCCGGAGCAAGGACAGTTTATTAAGAGAGGGAACTCAGGGGTGGGGAGCAAAGACAAGAATTCGGGAACCTGAACAGCCCCGGGACGCTGAGCAGAGTCGAGGCTTCTGTGTGACCTCAGTTGCACCATTTGCACAGCACAGTCTTTCCCATGCATGTTTATCCGTGACACGTGTTCTAAACACGCTTCCTGTGGAGTCTACAGGCAGCTCACAACTCTCTGTACCTCCAATTCCAGGGGATCCGATGTCCTCCCCAGGCCTCTGAGGCAAAACACTGGTACCCATTAAAATAAATAAATAAACAACCTCCCACCCCGTGTCTCATCAGCATGTTAAAACTCCACTCTGGGGTCTGGGCATTAGTGTTTTAGTAAGCCACAGGTCACCCTCAGACATTGGAGTTCCTCTGCTCCCTCCCATGCCAATAGCCAGTTTTAGTAGGCCCGGGGAGGAGTTATATGACAGTTGTGCACAGCTTGAAAGGTTTTGTGCAAAGCCTTTGACACCTCGCTCTCTGCCCTGTTTTGCTTCAGTCCTAATAAGATGTGGAAATCTCGCTAAAGCCTCCTCTTTGAGTGTCACAGACATTGGGACGGTCCCACAGAGTGAAGAGGGATCTCACTAAGGACGTCATCCTTGGTCAGCGGGGCACAGAAGAAGAGCAGCCAAGTTCAGCCCAAATCCATTCCAAGAACAGAGAGTGGTGCCTCAAAGAGGCCCACAGAGAAGATCCTCCTAAGTCCTTTGCTTCTCAAATGAAAGTTTCTTCAGGAAGGAAAGAGGAAGACAGGGTGGCGAGGCTAGAAGTGCTGGGGGTGTCTCTGTCTCCACACTGGAGACAGGAGACAGAGGAAGGGAGGTTGACTTAAAGCCACAGAGAAAGGCATGGCTGTGCGTGCCAGTGGTTCCAAGACACCTGATTTTGGAGGCTAAGGCTGGAGTTTGGAGTTAGCCTTCCCTAAAGAGTGAGCAACAACAAAAAACCCACAAAGAGAAAAGGCTGGCAGTCATCTATCCTGTTAGACACACAACACACACACACACACACACACACACACACACACACACACACACACGCTCACACGGTTGCACGCATGCACGCGCCCCTCTGCACTCAAAGAGCTACCCTGCCTTCCCTGGGAGCCGGGAGAGCACAGGAGACCCTGAGAAGGGAATGGCTCTCCACAGTGTGCTCCTGGAAGACTCAGGGTTGGCCTGCCCCAGGGTCTTCTGCCTCCAACCTAAGTAGTTCCCACTGTCATGAGTGGAGCATCCTATCTGGTCTTCCTTGGGTGTTTCCTGCAAGCTTTGCAGACAGAGACCCTGCCGGGATTGGTAATTTCTCACTGTGGGTGGCATTGAGGCTTCCTTGTTCCCTGGAGGAAGGAAGTGAAGAGCTTTTTAAGTACTTGAAGCATCCCTGCCTGCGGATCATTTAATAAGTGCTGTGTCCATCTCTCAGGTTTGAGGCCAGATGCTGGGCTGGCTAATCCAATTTGGCAGGCCTCCCTGTGGCAGGCCAGCGTTGCCGGGCACCACATCGTTCGATGTGCAAGCAATCGGTGCGTGCTTCTGCAGTGACTCTAGCTGGTGATGTGACTCTTCGAGACCCCGCCTTATACTCACACCCAGCAATAAAATGGCAACGTCTTTGATCCGAGAAGCTCAGAGTGATACAGACATTCCCTAATTCAATCGGCAGCCTGAGAATAAATCTGCAAAACCAGATGTGGAGCATGAAATTCACTCCCTGAAGATAGTTTCATGGAGCCCTGGAGACTACTGTCCTGTCTTGCAGGAAGACCAACAACTGTGAAGTCATTTTGCTGTGAAGATCTGCATCCCTCAGCCCGAGAAAGTTCTATGGGTTTCTCTTTGCCTTGGCCACCAGGCAACCTAGATGTAAACACAAAGCTGTGGTGGAGATGGAAATATTTCCCCTGCAGGCTAGATGCAATCTCTCACTTCTTTTTAAATAAGCATTGAAAATTACCTTTTTTTTTTTTTTTTTTTTTTTTTGCTTTTTCAGACAGGGTTCACTGTGTTGACCTGGAGTCCTGGAACTCAGTTTGCAGACCAGGCTGGCCTTGAACTCACAAATATCCACCTGCCTCTGCCTCCTGAGTGCTGGAATTAAAGGTGTGCACCACTACCACCCGACCGTATATTCCTTTCTTTAAAAAAAAAAGGAATAGTTAACCTATCACTTTGTGCAGAGAGATTTTCCTCCGTGGACCATGATTGGATGTCCATGAGACATTAACATGAGTCGGTACAGCCAGAACCAGCATCAGAACCAACATCAGGCATGCGGAGCTGAGATTCTTGTCAATGGGTTTGAATAAAAGACGATGTAGGCTCAGGGACTATGGTCAAAGGCTTTCTGAGACAGAGTCAACCTAGAAGTGGATGAAGTAAGAGTCAGACAGAAGAACTAAGACTAAGGGTGTCTTGGCAACACTCCTGAACATTCCAGAAGCTGAATCTACCCCGGGGAACTGTCCAAAGACAAGAACCAACACCCTTTAGGCCATGCCTACACAGTTGACTGAGGCCTAATTGGCAGATTCTGGGGCCAGGAAGAAGATCCCCATACCTGTGCCTTCCAGACTCCCCAATCCCACCTCAGTAGACCACAGTGGTGTCTCTCCTGCACCACATCCTCCACCTCAGGTGAGATTTTGTTACACACTTTATCTCACGCTGACTAGCCTGCAAAGGAAGAGGCCAGCATACATCCTAGAAGTAAATTTGTCCCTTTGGGCAGGATACTCCGGGCAGAAAGCACAGACAAGGTTTCCAGAAGGCCCGTGGCACAGCTCTCTGTGGAGGCCGCACTGCACTGGTGTGGTACCAAGGAACTCCTCTGTCTCAGCACCCATACATCAGGAGATCTATGGACCATGTCAGAGTGAGCCAGGGTTAAAGCATGAGACCCAGGTCCAAGAGTAGGAGGAAGAGTCTCCTTTGATATTGATGCATGAGAGAAGCTCAGAGCTGGGTGCTGGGAGGGTTAGGGAGGTCCAGGGGTGGGTGTGCACAGATCAGGAAGTAGTCACTGCAGCAAAGGAGGCCCCATCTCCAAGCTGTGCTGTGCTGCGTACTGTCTCAAGGCCAGCTGTTCACAACCTTCATTCCATCACTGACTGTCCACATAACACCGTACAGACACAGATCCCTGGTTGTGAAGACACAGGAATCCATTGTTCTGCCCACAACAGTCCTTAACTGCTCAGGACTTTGAAATCTGGGGGGAAACAGGGTGTCACTTCCAGAAAAAAATAAACACACAAAATTGTGACATGTGACCACCAAGGACTCATAAACAGCCACACATGGACCCCAGTCATGAAGTCTTATTTAACAGATGTCATGGGTCTCTTAGCTTTTATGACATCTTCTATAGGGATATTGTCTGTGGGTACTTACACACACAGGTTTATACATCCAACACACACACACACACACACAGTTTCATACATGCAACACACACGCACACACACGCGTGCACACACACACACACACACACACACACACAAGTGCACATGCATCCTGGCAGCTCTCCATGGGTCAGCAAGCAACCACCAGTCAGTGACAAGGCCCCTGCACACTGAGGTGGAGGAGGGGCAGGGCCATGAGTGGCACTGCGTGTCCTCCACCACAACACTTAATGTCAGCCCTGGAACAAGGGTAAGGATGTGCTCAGGGAAGTGTGGCTTTGGAAGCTTCGAGGACCCACACAGGGATCCCCACTACCAGTTTCTATCTAGGGCATGACATCTGGCTGGGAGTGACAGAGAAAAATGGAGGTTCAAAATAAAGCCTGGCGAGGAAGACCTGGATCCAGGGGACAAAAGGGATGCTAGGGAGGTCACAGCCAGGAGAGAAGAGTAAGGAGGGGAAGGCTGTGCAGCCAAGACTTTTGCAGCCTGTCTGAGAGCCACCAGCCCTTCTTTCTAGTATCCCAAGAGCTGGTAGGTCAGCCAGGCTCCATTGTAGCCAAATAACCACCAAAAACACAGCCCTGGCCAATGGGATGTAAGAGAAGTCATTGAGGAGGATCCTAGTGTCTCTCTTAGTTAGGGTTTCACTGGTGTGAACAGACACCATGACCAAGGCAACTCTTACAAGGATGACATTTAATCAAGGCTGGCTTTCAGGTTCAGAGGTTCAGTCTAGTATCATCAAGGCAGGAAACATGGCAGTGCCCAGCAGGCATGGTGCAGGAGGGGCTGAGAGTTCTACATCTTCATCTGAAGGCTGCTGGTGGAAGACTGACTTCCAGGCAGCTAGGCTGAGGGTCTTAAAGCCCACACCCACAGTGACACACCTACCCCAACAAGGTCACACCTACTCCAACAAGGGTCCGCCTCCAAATAGTGCCACTCCCTGGGCCAAGTAAATACAAACCATCACACCTAGGAAGCCAGTCCAGAAAGGTCCTCACCCTCTTGCTTACAATAAACATCTTTCTTCTCCCTCTCCCTCTCCTTTTCCCTCTTCCTGCCCTACACACACACACACACACACACACACACACACACACACACTCTCTCTTCATTTGGGGTCAAGTCCTCAACACTGATGGTATACAGGCTGAACCCTAAACATCTGTCCTCACTGACACTAGCCAGGCTCTACTGAGCCCCCAGCACACCTTTCTCTGTACCTGAGACCCCCTGAGTGTGTGCCGGCCCCTGTGACAGCGACACTGAAGACAGATGCTCCTCAGTGAGCAGGGAGACTCTGAATGTGGGAGAGCTCAGTGATGGAAACAGCACAGGCAGGTTCCCTTGTTAACCCCTTCCCGGCTGGGACAGTGGAAACAATGCTCCGTATGTTTTATGGTCTCAGCATCCCCCAGCACTTCAGACAGCAGTCTTCACACTTCTCTCCAGATTCTAGTGCCCTGGCCTCCTCACCAATAATGACATCCACAGCCCAGCAATTGTGTGTGGTTGTTGAAGAGCATGTGGCCATATCCAACAGCGATGCTCTCAAATCCTCATATCTATTGGTCTAGACAGAATGTGCATAAAGCATGCTAGGAAACCCTCACACTGACAATGGCTTGGACACTGGATAGTAAAGGATTATTTTACTTTTATAGAAATGAATAGTAAGAAATTTTTAATTAAATTAAGTTTAGTACTATAAAATTAATATTGATATTATCATCCATGAATTATAATACTTTACCTTTTAATTTCTTGAGGCAGGGTCTCATGCGCCCTGTGCTGGCCTTGAATTCACTACATAGATGAGGATAACCATGAATTCCTAATTCTCCAGGCTCCACCTCCCCGGTGCTGAGATTACAGGTGTGTGCCACCACAGCCCTACCTGTGAGGTTCTAGGGAGGCAACCCAGAGTGTCATGCATGCTAGACATATCCATCCTGGCAATATATAAGAGAATGAGCACAGCCGAATGCTATTAAAACTTTATTTACAAAAACAAGCGGCTGGGCTGCAAGCTTATAGCTTACTAAACCCTGTAGGCTACAGCGACCAATGTAGAGCATTCATGCTAAACCAACACAGAGCATTCATGTTAAGTTTCTAAACATCTTGATAACATAATTACTGGATATCACTGAGATGATTAAAAAAGACCAATTGTCTGAGATAAATGTATAATGACTCATGAATTGTGTACAATTAGGCTTTATTAATTGTTCAGATACCACAATATCAACACAACACTGGATGTGCTCATCATTAAATTCTACTGCCTGGCATATGCGATGGTCTTTACCCATATAAGAGCCATCTTGTGTTTTGTATCTTGCCCTTGCCGTTTGGGAGTGTAACTGACAGGACGGTAAAGATGAGCCTATGCTGTTTAACTGCCTGTTGGCCTGAATTATGCCTTCTACATGTATGTGCATACATACCCTCTTGTATTCTTATGCTTGGCTCCCCAAAGGTCAGGAATAGCCTCAGCCCATTAGGAATGGTCAGGCTTGATTCAGTTACAGCGGCTTGTGCCCATAATCTCAGGACTTGGGAAGCAGAGGCAGGAGGATTGCTCATGAGTTCAAGGCTAGCCTGACCTATGTAGTGAGTTCCAGAACAGCATGAGAACTGGGAGAGTTTGACTTTTTATAACAAGTTTTTCACATTTCAGTTGCTTAGCATGTGCGTGTGTGTGTGTGTGTGTGGTGTGTGTGTGTGTGAAGCATGTACAACTTGCAGGCACCATATTGGTTCTGGAAATCAAACTCAGGAAGTCAGGCACGCACTTTTATCTAGACATTCCTTGAGAGTTAATCCTGATGGTTAACTTGCAAAGCATTGGTGTTCCCAGCACCCATGAGCTCTTTGACCTAATCCATAGTTTCAGTCTGTGATGGATTCAACGTTTGGATAGACTACTGGGTGGGAGAGAGGATGCCTTGGACAGGTACGCCTTGCCCTGACCTGCTCCTATCAACCTTGACATGAAGTAGCGTCTGCCTCATGCTCCCAACACCACGACCTTCTACCTCACCATCGACACAAATCCCCAAATCAACCCAGCCAAAGACCAGGAAACCCGAGTGAGCTCCACCACAGGATTCAGAAATCCGTACCAACAGTGACTCAAATAAGAGGGACCATGATGCCTGCCTGTTTAAAGTCAGGGAAAGCTTGAGCAGCTCCAGGGATCTGTGGGAAATGGAGTCTCTCCTCTGGGCTGGACAACCTGTGAGGTTCATTTATGCGGCCTGTGTCATGTTCAGACACATGGTATTTGTTAACCAAGGCCACGCTGTTTTGTAAAAGCCCCACTTTGATTGAACGGTGACAAGTCCAGCCCTACAGTAATTTGGTTTCTTGCGGTAAACGAATGTATTTTTCTACATTCTTGACAGTTCTGCTCCATGGATGTCAGTCACGGCCAGCTAAGAAAGATGCTTATGGGTCATAAACACGAACAAGGTACTTAATGATGGTTGCCTCTAGCAATGACCAACTGTGAGCCAACCTCATTAGCTTTTCAACCTCCTTCCCCTCCTTCTCCCTTTCTGCCCTATAACAGAACCAGCTTGTAAGTGGGTGGTGTACTCTGAGTCCTATGACATCACACACCACCACCACCACCACCACCACCACCACCACAAACACCACCAACACCACCAACAACAACACCACCACCACCACCACCACCACCACCACCACCAACACCACCAACACCACCAACACCACCAACACCACCACCACCAACAACAACAACAACACCACCAACACCACCACCAACAACAACAACACCACCACAACCACCACCACCACCACCACCACCACCACAACCACCACCACCAACACCACAAACACCACCAACACCACCAACACCACCACCACCACCACCAACACCACCACCACCACCAACAACAACAACAACAACAACAACACCACCACCAACAACAACAACAACACCAACCCCACCAACCCCACCTCCAACACCACCAACACCACCACCACCAACACCACCAACACCACCAACACCAACACCACCAACACCACCACCACCACCACCAACAACAACAACAACACCAACAACAACACCAACACCAACACCACCAACAACACCAACACCAACACCAACACCAACACCAACACCAACACCAACACCACCAACAACAACAAAAACACCAACACCACCAACACCACCAACACCACCAACACCACCACCACCACCAACACCATCACCACCACCAACACCACCAACACCACCAACACCACCAACACCAACACCAACACCAACACCATCACCACCACCAACACCACCACCATCACCACCACCAATACCAACACTACCACCACCATCACCATTATATAAAATCCTGAACCTTTTAAACTTACTTATTCCCAGTCAGTGTTTTCCTCTTGGCGACCTCTCAGTGTCCAAATCAGGATTCAAACCCATAGCCTTCGGGGGCCTCGGGTGGAGCTGAGACACCAAGTCCCACCATGGCCCCTACAGGTGTTTCCGGCACAGCGAACAGAGTGGAATGGTCCCTTTTTTGGGGGAAAGGGATGTTTCCGCTCACAGGACATGCTGATGCGATCGTTCTTACCAGCGTCCTCTCGAGCTGTGTCCGAATGTAAACACTGTTTTTATATACCCACCTCCCCAGTCGCACCTGGTTCTCAGCCTCTATCCACCACTCGGTCTGCTTCCCCTTCATTCTTGCCATCCAACCGCAAAATTTACGGCCGCAGTAAATTGCCCATAATAAATGGGCCCTAGTAAAATCTCTGTAAATCCACCATCCTCCTCCCAAGGGAGATTTAATAAAAATGAACTCAGATAAAAACACTCATTAAGAATTGAAACAAAGATTGATAGACGGTGTCTAATTCATAATTAATACATGAGAAAGGGATGGCCTCTTTCTCTAGGGCATTTGAAATTATTTTGCTCTCATAATGTTCGACCAGTGTCAAAACTGCCACCCGCCCATCTTCATATTTTAAGGGTGTCCAGGGTGTCTCTCTTCTTTGTATACGGAGATTGGATTCGAGGTTTCTTTGGAGTTGGTCTCTGCCCTGGCTAGTTTCCAAGTGGCTTTGCCTGGGCTGACATTTCTAGTCATTAGCCTTCAGTTTGCCTTGCCCTAGCTGCCCTAATGTGGGCAGAAATAATGAGATTTGGTGGGGTTTATTTTTTTGACAACTCTGGTGGCTTTAAATAAATTTCTTTGACCCAATTTTAAAACGACTGCAGATTTTAAGGCACATTATCTACCAACTCGTAAATGGAGCCTCCGGGTCATTAGTTGCCACAAACAAAATCGTTTAAGCAGCATGAGAAAAATTCAAACCATTCTACGTGGTGCTTTTAACTCTTCCTTGGCTAATGTGTTTCACATTAGTTGGTGGGTTTTTGTTTGTTTGTTCGTTTGTTTGTTTGTATCTGTGGAAAATTAGTGGCTAAACTACGTGTCGTGACACCCTGGGTGTCCTGCTCCTGCTCCAAATCCATCGTTAAGGACAGCTTCATTGCATTATCTGGAAACGGAAGTGACAAGGTTCCCAGTTCTCATGGTTTGAGGATCCACCTAAGACACGTAAGGCTTTACATTTAAAATCGGAGGCCCCACACTCCTGTTAAGTGGGACTTGTTGTCAGTCTTCAGGGTAAATCAAGAAGGGTCTACTCTCTCTGAAAGGCAACAGTCATTTGTGAGATAGTCTCAGAGTTTGTTCCCACAAACAACCAGGGAGACCACGGGAAGCTCACACACAGCTTCTCAGGTGATTAAAATCACACTACCAGGCGAACAGCGCACTTCCTAACTTGGTGCCCTGGGAAATGCCTGGTGGCATTTTGTGTAATTCCTGCCAGGAAAGTGGAGTCTGAGTCTGGACATGAAGAGGCATTGCAGGGGTCCAGCTTTGTTTGGCTGGCTTTTGTGTGTTATCTACTAAGGAAGTAAAATGTCCCAAGTTGCTGCTAAGATTTTGTTTTGAGCTGTTACTGTGATAAATTACATCTGTGTCCATGTTGGTAGCATGTCACCTTTCCTTCTGTAATTGAACATCCATGTCCATAGCATGCTACAGGATTTTACGCCTCTGATTTTAAATGTAAAGCCAACTTGAAGTCAACTCAGTCTTAATATAAGTTTTGGTCCAATCACTTACCTTCAAAAGGTTCCTTTCTGTCCCTTAATTACACCTGAACAGATCACATGACTTTCTGGTTACCTTCAACTACTCTGACATTCAGGCCAAGCCACTACTGGTGCAAAACTTCAGGGACAATATCCTTAGCATCAAGTCCAGACCCAAATGTGTCAAGAACATTTTCTTCCCCAGACTGCCACAAAAGAGTGTAAGACACACAGAATCCCAGAAGAGATTTGGGGATTTGTGGATGCTATGTGTCTTCGTATCCTGTCAGGATGAGGCTGTCAGACACCTGGACACAGAGCGGTCCTCTAGGAAGGATCTGATTGGCATTAGCCTTGGACAGAAGGCTCTGTGGCTGACACAGCAGGCTGGCCAGGTGTAAGGGAGGACGAGGGCTCTGACCCTTCAGTCACAGAAGGGAGGAGGGGATTAAGCCTGAGATGAGCCCTGCCAAGCACAGCTGCAGTGTGGAGCTCTCCCCCCACACACACAGCGGCGGCCATTCAGAAGAGCAGGTCCTCAGGCAAGGCACAGTGCTGTGATGTATCCCATCAGCCCTTTCCGTTTCTCATCACATCCCCAGCAGGCAAGGACAGTTCCCCAGGTTTCTCCAAGCTCAGAAACCTGCCTTCCTCATGTGGGAAATGTCAGAGAATAATAGATGGTCCATGGCTTCTGAGGTGACCTTTTCCACGCAGGGCTGTCCTCTGTGACCGTCAGGCATTGGCAGAGGTGAATAGCCAGGATGTAAGAGGAAGGGACAAAGCATTTTCGGTCTTGATCCACAGAAGCAGAGGGAACATACATAATTCACCCATGAGTAACCAGTCAGAGACCCTACAATAGGCCCCATCATCCTGACTCACAC
>NC_141538.1:65147500-65152500 GCF_021556685.1 Rattus norvegicus | reverse complement strand
GTGAATGAGTAGGTGTATGAGTGTGTGAGTGTGTATGTTTATATATGTGTATGTATGTGCATTGTATGCATGTTCACATATGTGTATGTGTGTGTGCATCTTTACACATGTGTTTGTGTGGGTGTGAATGAGTAGGTGTGAGTATGAGTGTATGAGTGTGTGTATGTTTACATATACATATGTGTGTGCATTGTGTATGCATGTTCACATATGTGTGCACATTAACATACATGTATGTGTGTGCACATTACATATGTATGTGTGTAAGTGTGTGCATGTGCATGTTCACACATGTGTATGTGTGAGTATGAGTATGTATGTGCATGTTCACTTATGTATATGTATGTATGCATGTTTACATGTGTGAGTGATGTGTGAGTGGAGATATAAAGTTGATATCAGGTGTCTTCCTCTATCACTCTCCACTTAATTAAATTAGGTCAATTAATTAATTAATTTTGTTTTTTCAAGACAAAGGGTTTCTTTGTTTACCCCTGGCCACCCTAGAAGTAGCTCTGTAGACCAGGCTAGTCTTGAACTCACAGAGATCTGCCTGCCTGTGTCTTCCAAGTGCTGGAATTAAAGTCCCCCGCCCCCCAGTCTCCATGTAAATTTTTGAGCAGAATCTCTCACTAGATCAGAGCTGTCTGAGCTCCAGCTAGTCTGGCTGCCAGTTTGCCTCGTGGGTCCCCTGTCTTTGCTGGGGTGACCGAGAGTTGCCACACTTGCCCAGCTTTTTACATGGGTACTGGGGATCTGAACTCCAGTCGTCAGTGGATAAAGCAGGCCCTTTATCCATGGAGCCCCAGCCCCACGCCACCTTACACTTCTCTACACTGCTCTTCACTACCAAGCGCAGGCGTCCTGCTTTCCTTCTTCTCCGTCCTCAGTTCTGTTCTCTTCATCTTTCCCCATCGTCATGTGGGTGTGGGTAGCCTGTGTGTATGCAAGTTCAAAACCAGCCTTGACTGCATAGAAGAACCCTGCCATAACGGAGAGTTGGAATGGTAGATACATGATACACATCCTATCGCTGTGTTGAACGCCATGGCTAAGGCGGCTTGCAGAAGGAAGGGGTTATTTGGAGTTGCGATTGCAGCAGGGTGAGAGCCCATCATGGTGCACGGCAGCAGCTTTCATCCTGAACCAGAAGCGGGAGGCAGAGACTACACTGGGAATACTTCAAGGCTCCCAAACTTCAAAGTCCACCCCCAGTGACACACTTCCTCCAGCGAGGCAACGCATCCCAAATTATCCCAACAGCGCCTCTACCTGGAGACCAGGTGTTCACACCGCGAGCCTCTGGGGGACGCTGCCTTTCAAGTCACCTAGTGGGGTTTTCATTCTCAGCCTTTAGCTAAGATCAGGTATTTGATGAATTTCTAACAGCATGTTTCTTTAAACTCTACACATATCTTGGCTGACATCTTTGGAGTTCAATCGCTTTCTCTAGTCTTCTAAAAAAAAAAAAAAAAAACAACAACAACAAAAAACTCCATAGACATTCTCCATCCGAAATGAGGACAACAGGCATGTGAAGTCAATCTAAAGTTTTTTTGTAGATGTCTGGCTGCTTCTTTGCTGCTGTATACAGTACCTGGGATCTCTCTGTCTCTCTCTCTGTCTCTCTCTCTCTCTCTGTGTCTCTCTCTCTGTCTCTCTCTGTCTCTCTCTCTCCTGTGTTGGGGCAGTTTGCCTGCAGGGAACCCTATGAGAGCAGCACCTTAGCAGGGAGAACTGGGAGTCAGAACCACAAAAGGCAAACAATTGGCTTATGGTTTCCTGGAATTTGTCACCCACTTCTGGGTCCTTTTTCCCCAGCTCTAGAAGGGGACCTTAGACCTCAGGAAGATTCTGTCCCGTTTCCTCAGAGGGCTGCTCTCCAGAAGCACTGACAGGGATGGCTGAAGGAAGAGAGGAGGGGAGGAAGATGGGAGAAGGGAGAAGAAGGAAAAGGGGAAAGTGGAAGAAAAGGGGGTAAAATTGGGGGGAGAGAGAGAGAGAGAGAGAGAGAGAGAGAGAGAGAGAGAGAGAGAGAGAGAGAGAGAATAAGCTTGTGGGTTTAACTTTGGAATCCACTTTGTTAGATTCCAAACCTTTAGCGGGTGTCTGTGGTTCCTATTTAACATATCAAAGTGACCCTGGCTGACTGGTTCTCCCAGCATCCCTTAGTCCCTACCCGGTAGGGTATGGCTGACACACCCTGCCCCCTATCCTAAATTGCTCCAGGCCAGAGGTTGGACTGCCCTTCCCCCAGTGCCCTTCCCTAAATAATCCAGCCATGTTGGTTCCCTCGCCTTTTTTGGATCTCAGGGCTCGGGTACCTGGTTGCCCCTCTCTCCCCTCTCCATTCCCCTCCCGCCTCTCCTCACATGACTCCTGTTCACTCTGGAGTCTCCCAGACGTCCCCGCCTCTGGCTGTGTCTCTTTTTTATCTACAATCAACCTTTTCCTCCAACATACCTAAGAGCAGTTACAGCCTTTCCTTTTTATTTATTTATTTTCATCCTTTTAAAAAATTTATTTCATTCAGGCGTCCATCTGTGGACGGGCTCAGGGGCGGCATGGCCTAAGGATCTCTCAAAGGTCCCATCTCCCATCATGGCAGATTGTTTCCTGCCATGGTTGGGGCGGACTCATTCAAACCGCAGCAAAATCTGGATTCACGCTCAGACTTCCCTGTGGGGTGTTCCGCATCCCTCCACCCACTGAGAGTATGAATCCCTTGCGCCATTGCCAGGTCTGCCATTGCCAGGGTCCGCGGTCTCTCCTCTCAGCTGAGTGACTGCTTCAGTCTAGAGCGGTGAGAACTCACTCCCTGCTCTGCTCCCCGTATCTGTAAACTCCCCTCCTTGCCCTTTTAATTTCCTTATCTTTTCCTCTGCATTTTTGATGAGATTTCTCAACCTTGACGGGTCCCACACTGATTGAATATTTTCCGCACCGGTTCTGTTCCTTAATCTTTCCCCAGGATTAATAGCGGTCTTAATTCTGTGATTACATTTTCAGTCTCTCGTGCAGTTTCCTTTTCTCATCATTTCTCTTTTCATTTAAGGTTTTTGGAAATCTCATTCCAAGGCTTTATTAAAAGTATCTGTCCTCTTGTCCTTAAGACCATCTGCTGTATCCCCGAGAGGAACTTCTGGCCCAAGGAAAAGGTCCAGTAGGGTTTTCCAAAGAGACTCAAAGTTGATGGGCAGAACCAAGTGAAGCTTGTGGCTTCAGTACCCGAGGCTTAGTACACAGCCCATGGGACCTACCTCTGGGTCTTATTTCTGCCACCTTGCCATCCCAGACACGAAGTGTCCCCAAACTGTGAGCTCAGTCACACCTTTCCATCCTTCCTCAGTTGCTCCTGGTCTGGTATTTGGTCACAGAAACAAGCAAATTCACTAATACAGGATTCCAAGTGGACAAGAGGAATTTACAACTGTGGGACAGCTTCCAGAGAGGGGAGCACACAACTGTCTCTCTTCCCTTGAAACTTGCAAAGGCAGATCCTTCAGGCCGGGAGGTTTCTCCCCAGCAGGAAGGGCTCTAGGGCTGAATGTAGTCACTATTGTCCCCACAGGACACTCGACCCTTTCACCGACCCTTTCACCGGCTTCAAACCCCCAACCCAGAGCCCTCCTCCAGGCTCTTCCCCAGAGCCCGCCTTGCCTCAGCCCAGAACAAAGAGCTTGAACAACTCACAGCTCAATATTAATTGGCAGGCTCCTCAGGCTTCTAAGCCCAGAGCGGTTCAGAGCCCATTGGGCACAGCCGGGGGAAGAGGAAAAGGGAGCACCTTAGTAAGCAGCAGCACGGGCTTCATTCTGCGGTGTAATATATTCAGATACATCCCCCAAAGGAGTCTGCAGGCCCTCAGGGCTACAGGAAGGTCTGTGGGGAAACAATTCCTCCTAACTGCTGAACCAGACATACAAATACAAACCTGGGGCCTGAGTTTCCCATTACCAAGCTAAGTAAGACTCCGTGAAATGCCAGAGCCTCCCAGAGTAGTTGTCTCAAAGCACTATTTCCATAAAATGTTAATAAGCATTTCCAAAAATTGGATTCCAGTTAAAATAAACTTGAGATGTGCACAGGAAAGAGTAGCAGGCTCCCCCTTCCTGCTGGACTCCTCAGCATCTTGCTAATGGCCTATTGTTCAGTCAGATGTCACATTCCCCTCAGCAGCTATTGTGTGCCAAGTATGGTGGTAATGAGATATCCACAAGGTGCAGAGCCTGTAAGAAACTTCCCACCTGGCCCACTAGCACCTGAGCCCTCAGAACTGCACCATCACCTGCAAGCTAGTTAGATGCCCAGGCTCTCCAGTCCTGCTTCCAGGCCCACTGAATCAGACCCACACTAGGCTGAATATACGACATGTTTGGGTTTGGAAGACCCTGGAGTATGGCACTGTTGCAGCAGAAGGCAAGAGATGCTGGCCGGGGCACCTGAGATGGGAGGGCGGGCATCTTGCCTTGCATCAACAGGGGGCTCAGCAGGGATCTGGCCAGGAAAGAAATGTAGGCTTCCCCCTTCAAAGCAGGAGCCCAAACAAACCCTTGCTCTCTAAAGTTGTTTCTTGTTAGGTATTTTGTCACCACAAGGCTACACTATTGTCAGAAGCAACGTGGATACCAGAGTCTCAAGACTCCAGTGAAGACCAGGTCAAACTGCACCTCCCAGGTGAGAGCTCTCGCCTCTACCCGATGCCTGTACACTGGTGAGAAATCGTACCCAGGAGTTCTTGGCAGAAACCAAGCTGGCTGACAGCAGGAGACCCAGGAGATGGACCCTCACTCCTCCCCTCACCCTAGCTCGCCTCACCCTCCTTCACCCTTAGGAGAGGACAGGAAGCCACAAGTACCTCTCTAGTCACCGAGCAGGCGGAGGCTCTGGAGAAAATAGCCTCTTTGCCTCTTGTCTGCTGCAGAGTATAGATTTGGTCAAAGGTGTCTTGGGAGAGAGGAAGCAATTATATTTGGTATTTGCTGCCCTATACAAGACTC
>NC_141538.1:63942500-63995000 GCF_021556685.1 Rattus norvegicus | reverse complement strand
AAACCAGCCACGTTCCTGTGGCTAGGCTTCTGGCGGTTCTGAGCCTGAGCCTCTGAGAAAGAGTGGCTTCCCCAAACCATCAGGGATGGGTCCATTGATGGAGCTAAGTTCAGTTTTCCTCCTGAGTTGAGAGACAAAGCTTACAAATTGGACGAAATGGATGTGGTGTCTGCAAGTGAAGCTATTCCAAGGACTTTCAAAGGCTTTGTTCAGAGACTCGGGCATGCTCCTTGTAGTTTTGGGGCGAGGAACTTTTTTTTTTTTGGTTCTTTTTTTCGGAGCTGGGGACCGAACCCAGGGCGAGGAACCTTTGTTTCGACCCTACACAACTAGACTAGCTCAGTTGTCACGGGACTGGGTTGTCAGAGTGAGTCTTTCCCCTCCTCGGTCTTCTCTGCACACGGTCTCACTGCCCACCATGTTATTTTGCTCCTGAATTTCCCATCATGCTCCTCGACTTCCCAGAACCTAGAGTCATGAACCTTGCTAAGCGTCCTTCCCTTATAAATTTCCACCTTATGTATAATTTCATAGAACAGAAAATGGAAAAACAGGGATCGGGAGGGACCAGGACCTGTGACTGTAAAGTCGTGTGACCCCGGGAAGTCACACGTAGCTAAATCTATAGAGAAGCTCCTATAGTGCCTCACAGCACCCTCAGGAGGCACAGGAGAAAAAGGGTCTTTATCTGAGCAAAAGGACAACCAGAGTCAGTGGGGAAGTGGAGGCCATAGGACTGGGCTAGGCTTTCTGATACTCAGCCCTGCGCTCAAACCTCAACGACCAGAATCATGCATTCCTACTCTCCATAGGCCCTGGTTTGCAGGTGGCTTTTGTTTTGAGTTAATGGAGGGGATGTATGATTGATTAGTAATGTCTGCCATGAGCGAAGGCCAGAGTGACATCAGAGGTGAAGTATATTTATGGACCCTTCTGTAAAACCTAAGCAATATACCTTTTTTCTCCCCTCTTCAAAATAAAACAGTTTTGAAATTACCTCCTCCTTCCTGTCTCCAGCTCAATAAAATTTTCTGACCGAATGGCCAGAAGGTGGGAAATTTCAGCCTAATGCTACCTGGGAAGGAAGGGTTTGATAAACAATTTAACATTGACTTCGAGATTGCAAGGGGAGTGTTTAATTTGCTCAGGAGACCCACCGTCCTCAAGGGCTCCAGTCCATTAGCTTTTGTCCAACTAATGACAAGTGAGTTTTCTATGTTCATTAAAGCAGACTTGGGATTCGGCTCCAGGGGCAGTGAGCTGGAGAGGAAATCACACCAGACTCGAGAGAAATGTTCTTGATTGCTTGTTGTACGTCTGGAAAAGAATAAAATGGTGTTTTCTAGAATCCTCGTAAGTCAGGCGTCACTCTGATGTGGATGTGAGGGAGGGGCTTCCAGTGGGAATCAGGACTCGTCCTAAAAGAAGGTCAGGTCAAACTGGCAGAGCCTAGGTCAGGTGATCTCGCAGCGCTGCCCCCTGCATCCGTCCTCCAGGCTGAGCCAGAGACGGGTGAGGCTGGGCCTGGTGCTGGAGAACTCACAGTTTCATAGGGAAACTGAGGCAGCACCCGTGTCCCGCAGGTGGGAGCAGTGAAACCCACCCTTGATGCTCATTGGTCACCTTTGAGTCCTAAGCCCCGCCTCTCCTGCCCTCGCTCAGCATTCAGCTACTCTCAGGACAATAGCCACAGCGATCCCAGCAGTCACATCTTGTAAAACAGAACAAACCTCCAAACCCTGGCCACGCCACACAGCGCCGTTCTCTGCATCTTTGCGTCAGCTGCCCTGAGAGCTATTCTCTGTCTCCCTCCCCTCAAATTATCCCCAAATGTTTACACAGCAAGGCCAGGAGGCTGCTGAGACCGCTGCTTGTCTGGGCAGTAACTTTGTGTAAATCATGTCTGTAGACCGGCAGCATCAGACAGGAGGGAGATGTCTAACGCAGAATCAAGAAAAGAGAGAATGGAGATGATCACACAGGTGCGGCACGATTAAAAAAAAAATCAGCGAATAGCCTGGTGTGGTTGTGTACACCTGTAACCCCAGTCCTCAGGAAGGCTAGGCAGGAGGCTCAAAGCCATCCCGACCTACATAGCAAGACTCTGTCTCCAAAACAAAACAAAACAAAACCCGCAAGGGCTTTGGTGATCTCAGTTAGGAAAGTGCCTATTTGCAGCATGAAGACCTGAGATCAGTCCCCAGAAAACACTTAAAAAGCAAGACATGTCAGGGCTAGAGAGATGGCTTAGTAGTTAAGAGCATTAGCTGCCCTTCCAGAGGATCCAGGTTCTAGTCCCATACAAGGTGGCTCACCACAGTCTGTAACTCCAGTTCAGGGGTTCTATTGCCCTCTTTTGGCTTCCAAGGGCACTGCATGCATGTGGTGCACATAAATACACACACATAAAATAAATAAATATGTATGTAAATACATTTATATAAATATATGTAACCATATATAAATAAGTAATATATATACATGTACATATATATACATACATATATATATATATATGCATGCCACGAGTGATGCACACACTTGTACCTCTAGTGCTGGGGAGACAGAAGAGATAGGACTGGCAGCCAATCTAGACTAGTCAGTGTGCTCCAGACCAATGAGAGATCCTCATTCCTGAGAATGATACTCTAGATCTCCCTCTGGCTTCCTCGTGGTTCACACCACATGATGGGGGTGGGGGGGACAGAGAATGCCAGCAAAAGCTGACTAAACTGTCCACTAGGAACAGTCCAGAGGAGAGCCATTAGCATCATCAGGCCTGAAAGGACTTCAGGAGAAAGTGGTTATGAAACCCCTCCGCAGCTACATCTGGCAAAGGAACATTGAGAGCAACACAGTTACCGTCAAGCCCCCAGGAAAGGAGCTGGTGACCTCACACCCCATCAGCACCCCCCTGCCTCCTGCTGGCACCTTCTAGAAAGCCAGGAAGCTGTCAGTCTTGCAGAGTAGGAAGTAGGGGGGCAGGGTGAAAAGCAGAACCAGGAACAGACAGGCTCTAGCACCGTCTTCCAGACATTTGCTGCTTTCTGCTGAGTGTCTAGATCGGTATCCCCTTCCTAGCCACGCCCACTGTGCGGGGATGGGGGGGCAGCATTGGTCAGCACTGCCAATGGAGGTGATACTGTCACCACCAGGGCTGACGCCAGTCTCAAGGCTGACCCCCAACACAGTCCACCCTTTAGCTCCACCAAGTGTTGTAAACAAAAAGTCTTTATTTTCCTACATGGCTGTGAAGAGCCCGGGCCAAATGCCCTCTCCTCCTTGAAGACTGTCTGAATGCCCCAACTCTAGAAGTCTGTACGTCATTGCTCACAGGGAGCTTGCTACATATTTTCTCTCTCTCTCTCTCTCTCTCTCTCTCTCTCTCTCTCTCTCTCTCTCTCTCTCTCTCTCTCTCTCCCCCTCCCTCCCCGCCGTGTGTGTGTGTGTGTGTGTGTGTGTGTCTGTGTGTATCTCCCTTTATCTCTTCTGTGTGTCTCTCTGTTTCTCTCTTCTCTCTGTGTTTCTCTATATCTCACACACACACACACACACACACACACACACACACACACACACACACACGACCCCTCTGTGGGAATAAAAGTTGTCCCTTGTTCATTCTAGAATCAATTCTAAATCCCTTGAAATAGCCAAGACCCCATCACTGAGGAGAGCATCCGAGAGGCTGTCACAATTCTGCAAGCACTCAATGACACCCTGCGTGTGCCATTCAGTAACAGACTGGTTGTGTCTTAAGGACAAAGAGGGCTCCCCAGGGCCATCCTGGAAGCCTGGGTTCTCAGCAGGGCCACTTCTCAGGAGCTGGAACCTAGTCCAGGGCCTTGAGTAAGGCCCCACACCACAGCTGTGCCTTTCTGCTTGCCTCATCGGAAGCAAACAGAAGCAGTAACTGTCTCTGTCACATCTACCCACAGCCCCAAGGACACCTATTCTGCTCCAGGGCTGAGTCCAGGAGTTCAGTGGATGGCCCAAAGACGGCATCAGGTGATATGGCTGCTTTCTCAGTCACCCAAAAGGAGCATGCCTACCTATCCACTTAGAGCTAGGTGTGTCTGTGACTTGCTTTGGCCAGTGTGTGCGTGACAGACTGTCACTTCTAACGGGAAGCTTTAAGAGTCTGCACACGATCTGCCACTCTTCCTCTGTTACAGTGAACAGCAGTGTTCCATATAATAGTTGTCCTGTCTGTCAGGGCCTGGCTGGCAATGACAATGACATCAGCATGGACCAGTGCCCTTGGCTGGTTCCTATGAAATGTGGTGTAGGCTACTGAGACCTGAAAGGTGCTTGTTACCACAGCATAGAGTAAGCTGATCCTAACTAATACCCATGGGGCCTGTTTGCTTCTCCACTTTACAGCAAAGAACTAGTATCTAATGCATGGGCACGTCTAAATATTACCCGGTTTGGTCCAGTGTAAACTGGAATGGAATTTGTTCTTAATAAACATTAACTATGTGGATAACCTCATCCTACGTAGCCACGGAACATATATAGATCCAGATGTCGATCTGAGATCACTTTAGGCTAGCTAGTTTTCCCAAGACTCAGGGACATCTCAAGCCCTCATCCTGGAAGGATGGTAGGCTAAGATTTCCACAGGCCCCCACAGGGGTCTTCTGGATGCATTTTTTTTCTGCTTCACTAGAAGCCAGACCTTGAGAATCCGCAGCCGCAGCAAATGGTTCTTCCCGTCTGTCTGGCCACCGACCTTGACTTTCAAGCAATTGCCACTGGCTGTGTGTGAGCTGGCAGTCATGGATTTTCTTTCCCTCTGGGTTAAACCGGCCATCAGTGGATGAGTGTCTATTACCTGTGCTTCCCTGCCTCTGGAAGAGCTGGAAGACTAAGGGGTTTGGGGGTCTTCGACCGCCACAGAGACAGGTACCCTGGAGAACTGGTCCAGGGGAGACCCTGAAAACTCTGATCACCAGACCACTGTAATATTCTTGATTGACAAAGAATGCCATGACCCACCCGTACATGGTTGGTGTGCACCATGGCCCAAATTCACTATGCAACATTCTCCTCTTTTAAAGAACATGTTTGAGACTTAGTGGGCACCAGGCACCATAGTAGGCGGAGGTTTCTGCCTCCACCAAGCTGCAGTTTGCATAGCGACCACAGCAGCTGAGATGGCTAACGCTTTGAGTGTTGTGTGGTGCCAGGTATTACCTCCCAGTAAGAGATAGATCAGGCACGGCTACCATTGCAAAGATGAGACACAGGGAGCATATGACGGATGGTCAGAAAACGACGGAGTCACGCATGCAGGCCAGATGGGTCTGACCGCAGAGTCCGTGTGAAGAGTTGCCAGAGAAGGGAGCTGGCATCTCAGACGCTGCTCTCAACAGCTTTGTAGCTCTTGCTGTTTCCATGGCTCAGATTGAATTATCAGGGCCGGAGCTATGAGGGATCCGTGCAGTCACAGAGCAAGCAGGTGACAGAACAGGACTTGTTCCCGAGGACATGCGTTAAATCCTCTTCCATTTGGGAAGTACCCTGCCATGAAAAGTGGCGATGAGCTCATTAAATAGAGAGGAGCTGCATCAGATCGGGGTCTCTGGGGGAGCAAAACCAAAAAAAAATATGTATACATATATGTGTGTGTGTGTATGTGTAAGTATAAGCATGTACATATATGTGTGTATATATATATATGTATATGTAAGTATAGGCATATATACATATATATCACACATCTATGCATATGTATATGAATTTATGAGACCGAGACTATGCACACAGGGGCAGGGCAGCCCAGCGATGGCCTGCAGAATCTGAGGACCTGCTAGCCGCCCGCTCAGTTTGATAGCCGGACACTTCAACAGTCCCAGCCAAGCAGCAAGGAACCAGAAGTTCCACAGACACTCACTGTTTTTGAGCCCGAGTTAGAAGACCAGAGAAGATAGAGTTTACCTCAGCAGTGATAGATGCACTAATTCAGACAGAAGCAACGAAGCTGCCTTTGCCTCAGACAGTTTTATATACCGGCCCCTCCTCAGAAGGCGCCGCCCACTTTGGCAGCGGGTCCTCCTCTCCCTTCCGTTCATCTTCTCTGTAAATACATGCTCAGAGGTGAGTCTCCTAGATGATCCTCAATCTCATCAAGATGACAATCAACCATGCAGACACCAGTACCACATTTAATTGGGACACAAGCAATGTGTGAGGGAGCGACCGAGAGTAACTAATGCCAGGCTCACGAAGGAGGGCTTCGCAGCAGAGGTAGCGTGAGGAGGGAGGAGGGAAGAGAAGCCTGAAAGAATGATGGCAAATCTGGTACTGTCACACCAAGGGCACAACAACCAGGACCAAGGTAGCCTGAGGTTGGCATTGCCCATCCCTCTTGAAGGCTATCCCTTTGAGAACCCATTGCCTCTTTCTCTCCTTTCCTTCATCCCATATCCAGACAACTCCAAGGAGATAGCAGATTTCAGATACTCTGATTCCCCATTCCCAGAGCAGCTTGGGGCTGGCCAGATGAGGGGAGTGGGTGGCCCATGAGACCCCAAGTACACACAGAGAGACCTGAACAACCAATTTCCCAAGCCACATCCAATCCCCTCACTGCACCAACATCTCATCTTCATGAGTTCTCTTATGACTCATTTGTTCTCCGTCTGCCCATCCCCACCCTGGAAAGAAACAGGACGAAAGTAAGGAGGGAGCACGACAATGGGGACTTTTGGTCTGGAGCAATCATTAAATACTCTCTGCCCATCCGGCTGTACCAAATGGAGGTGAGAGCTGTGTGGGTAGAGGGCATTGTTAAAACTGTCTTGGTGTGGCAGCAGGAGACCCGAGTAATAGACTTGGAGCGTGTTTTCCAGAGTGTGCTGAAGTGTTGGAAACAATGGGTCCCCGGATGGAAGCAGTGCTCACAGACCTCTCCCTGGATCCAGATCCGGCAGACAGTGGCAGGAAACCCACTCCTTGCTCCTTTTCAAGCAGGGCTGAATTAATTCAGGGACTATGCGGGCCTTGTACTCCCTTTTCGATTACAGACAGACCTAGTTTTTGCAGAACTCATTAACTAGCAGGTCTATAGGGACCTGAGCTTCCAAGACTTGCTGGACAGGTCTCAAGAGCGAGCTTCTGAGGAATCCAGATGTCTGGCACTGGACAAGGCCTGGGAGGAAGTCCAGGGCCTTGGGGGCTTCTCTAGCTGATCTTGTGCATCCAAAGAAGGTCAGTGTGTAGAGGAGGCAGGAAGAGCCCAAACAGGCTGTTTCTCTCCTCAGCACACCGGGCTGTGGCCACTCGGCATCACACTCTGAGTGGCCTGAGCCATGAATTTCCTGCAAGTGGCATCGTTCCCCTCACACCTCTGTTGATGACACTGCCTCAAGACGTATTCCATCCACAGTGCCCAGTGGGTGTGTCCATCCATATCCCAACTCCTGCTGCTTTATCAGTTCCCAAGGGCCACCCCTCTAATGCTTTGTGGTCCCAGCCAGTGTGCAGGGTGCTGTGTGTCTGTTGCTGGGCACCTCAGCAGACAAATAAATGCAAAGGAGTGACTTCGAGAAAGAAGCAGTTAAGAGAATACAATGTTTCACAAAAAAACTTCTCAAAGGCTTTGTACTAGGAAAGGAGTAGCCCTACCACCTCGTTGAGTGGCCACATTCTTATGTAAGGTTCTGGGCTGGATCCTCACAAGAGCAGCAAAGCACAACAGTCAACTCCGATTCAGACGTCTGACTGCTGAGGGCGTTTCCCAGCTCTGAACTTCCCAGCTTGATGATGATTTGAGCCATTATATTGTTTCATCTGCAACAATAAGGGTGATATAATTTCTTGATGAATCTATCATTTTAAAAATACTTAATGTCAGTGCTTAGCACCAAGCAGTGGGTCATCCATTACCCCTATCTTCAGCACCGGCTTAGGCTGCTGGTCAACCACAAACACTGCCTCTGCTACCACAGAAACCAAGCTGCACTAGGTCAATGGGGACCCCTGGTGGCAAGAACTGAAACTGCTGGGCTACTGTTCATTGTTTTTATTTAATCCTACAGGAGAATAATGAAACGGTGAAGCCCCTGTTCTCCCCACCTTCTTTTGTTCACATTGCCTGAGATACCCTTTTATGCATAAACACCATCATCTCTAATTTTGGCCAAGTTATCTTTAATCAAACTCTTCCTTCCTGCCCCTCATTGCTCTACCTCAGAACCTTAAATTTATTCCTTTTCTGGTTGAAAAGCCTGACAGTGCTATGCTGCACCACCCAATACAGCCACCACTAGCTACAGTGTACACTAAATGTAACATCCTTAGATGTGCTCATTAGAATTAAACAAAATGAAAAACTCCGTTTCTATATTGTCTGACCTACGCGTCAAGTCATCAGTAGCCATACAGGCTAGTGGTGACTGACTAGACTGTGTACGGAGGACCATTTCTATTACTGTAAACCCTTCCCTTGGGCAGCACTGCTCCATATTTCTTTGGATAATCAATGTAAATGTATCTGGGGATGAAGGGCTGTGATGGTCCCGTGGTTAATGTTTGCCACATAAGTGTTAGAACCAGAGTTCAGCTCCTCACAACTCACATAGCTTGCCAAGTGGGTGTGCTCATCCGCCTGTAATTCAAGCCCAGCAAGGTAGAGACAGGAAAAGTCCAGAGCAGATTGGTGAAAGAGACTGGCCATGATGAGTTCTGGGTTTGACTGAGAGTTCCGGCCTCAAGTAAGGTGGAAGAGAGATCCAAGAAGAACACTGACATCAACCTCAGGGCTCCACATGTACATGCATAAGCAGAACACCATCTTCTTTAATTTCAGCCAAGTTACACTTAAACTCTTCCTTCCATACTGCCCTCACATTGTTCTACCTCAGAGTCCAAAATCTATTCCTACTCTGGTCGATATACCTGACAGTGCTGTATGCATGCATCCACACATGTATGTGCCTACATCCATGTTAACATGTGCACGCACACACGCGCGCGCGCGCGCGCACACACACACACACACACACACACACACACACACACACACACACAGGAGGAGGAGGAGATCTCTGGAGTTTTGTCACACTGTCCGAACAGCATCTCTCAGCTAATTCAAACTGCTTTTCCCAACTCTTAACATTCAAAATAAACTTCCTAGGAGGCTCTATGGATGCGAAACTTTGTTTCCCTAACCAGTCCATAGCTACACTGTTGTTTCCCTTGCAGTTCTGCCCCTGAACATGATCTTGAATGTAACCCTTACACTCCCAGCCTCCAGGAGAAAGGATAGGTATGGAAGGTGGCTAACAGTTCCCTTTTAACTATAAGAAAAGTTTGCCTTCTAGAAATGTCTTTCAACAAAGGTTTTTTATTAAAGGGCCATTGGGAGTCACAAAAGATTTATTACTATGGGGTGATGTGGGAGCTGAATGACCACTTCCTCTATGTCTGGAGGTCTGGGGCAGTTGGTACTTACAGTCGGCTCCTTATGCACAGGCACCGGCGACTCCTGTGAGCACTGTTAAAGGCTTGGCCTTGCGAGAAAGGAGGAGGGAATAAAGTCTCCCATCATTCTCGCCTCCAACTCAGACATGAAATATTCTTTTAAAGTTGCCTGATTTGCTCTAAAGGGAGCAGAGCAGGCCCTGATAGACTCTTTCCTGCTCCCGTCCCAGCGCCCTGACAATGTCACGAACAGTTGATGTCCTCATCCCTGAGGGAGATGAAGTCCCTAAAAACAGAGTCCATGTGACAGCTCAGAGGACGATGCTATTACTATTGGAGATGCCTGTTACAGCCTCTCTGGCTTTGTTTAGAAAAACAGCTTTAAAAGGGACCACCCTGCCTTGCTCCCATCTCCCCTAGGCTGGCCTGGTCACAACTCCCCTCTCACCCACTGCCACCCTGAGAACAGGCTGGAGTAGGAGGCCTTACAGGCTGAAGGATGACGTACCCTGCAGAGGAGGCCCTGATGGGCTGAGCGTGAGGAGAGGGGCAAACAAGAAAGCCGGTGTGAGAGCAAACCAGAGCAAGAAGCCTCGGAACAGACAATGTGAACCCTACCTCTCAAATGGAGGTTGTTAAGGTGGAGAACAGAGGTGGCTGAGGCCTTTCCTGGCCCTGTGAGGCCCATCGGTGCCTTTGGAAAGGTGTGCCCTGAGTCTCTGTGTGCCCCCCCCCCTTTTAAAGTGCCCGGTGATGCTGGGACCAACCTCAGGGTCTTGCACACGCCAGGCAAGCATGCCACCACTGAGCTATACCCCCCCCCAACCCTCTACCTCCCTCTCACCCGGATTTCCTGGCCTGGTTCTACATCTTGCCTCACAATGACTCCAGGGCAAGCCTTTCAGCAGAGCTGTGAGGAACTGATGGCTCGTGCTATCTCTGCCCCTCCAGACCTCTCAGGAATGATTTTTGTAAATACTGTGTGTAAGGCCTTAAGGACCTGTGAAGAGGAAGCAGTTACACAGAGACTTAGCATCTCCTCACCACACTTCCTGGTGCCTCTGGGTAAAGGACAGAGGTGCAGTTTCGGGGAGCATACAAGACAGAGAAGCAAGGGAAAGCCCCAGCTAACTCTAGGTGGTTGGTCCCTACAGAGAGTGCCTGAGCCAGAGTTTGGGGCCATTTTCCTGATTTCACTGACGAATGTGATGACATCACCTCCACGTTTAGGGAGGTGATGTTGGGTTCATTTATCTACATGAGGTTTCTCACAGGGTTGAACAGCTAAGGGGCAGTTCCACATGACCTCCAAGATGTGGGGCCCTCTCCCAGATCCTCTGCATACTGTTCTAGCTACAACGCTACACACAGTAATCCCCACCAACCAGTCATTATGAAAAACCGTTGTGACAGGTATCAGACTAACTCCTGCCACTTGTGGCACAGGTGCCAGGAAAACCAAACCCTTAGAGTTTTTTTAATTTTTAAATATTTATCTCATGTATATGTGTGTGTGTGTGTGCCTGAGTGTATGTGTGCCCACAGAGGCCAGAAGAGGGCCATGGGATACCCTGAAAGTGGGGTTATACATAGTTGTGAGCTGCCACGTGGGTGCTGGGATTTGCAAAATCTGCAAAAGCAGCCAGTGCTCTTAGCCACTGAACCATTTCTGCAACCCCAATTCTGATAGTATTAAAAACATTTATATCAGATAAAGGGGTTCAGTCATATGGTTCATCCATGGTACCATTCCTACTCAGAACTCTGGGGACACTGGGTACCTGATGCAACAAAGACCAGGAGCCTGGCTTAGGTGTGGAGGCCAATGAGCAACGGTTGGAACACCTGGAGTCAGAGACTGTCTTAGGGTTTTACTGCTGTGAACAGACACCATGACCAAGGCAACTCTTATAAGAACAACATATATTTGGGGTTGGCTTACAGGTTCAGAGATTCAGTCCACTATCACCAAGGTAGGAGCATGGCAGTGTCCAGGCAGGCCTGGTGCAGGAGGAGCTGAGAGTTCTACATCTTCATCTGAAGGCTGCTAGGAGAATACTGACTTCTAGGCATCTAGGATGAGGGTCTTAAGCTCACACTCACAGTGACACACCTACTCCAACAAGGCCACATCTAATAGTGTCACTCCCTAGACCAAGCATATACAAACCATCACATTCCACTCCTTGGCCCCCATAAGCTTGTTCAAACACATGAGTCTATGGGGACCATACCTAAAAATAGCATAAGGCAAAATACATTTATTTCAACTTTCAAAGTCCCCATATGTATAGCAATCCCAACAATGTTAAAAGTTCAAAGTCCCTTCTGAGATTCATCCAGTCAGTTAGCTGTAATCCCCAAAGCAAGGCAGGAAACCAGCTGGACAAACTTCAAACTCTGCATCTCCGTCTGATGTCACGCGGTCTTCAGATCTCCACCTCCTTTTTCATCTTTGTTGACTGCAACAAACTTCTTTTCTCCTGAACTGGTTCCACTCCCTGTTAGCAGCTTTCCTCAGGAGATAGCCCGTGGCTCTGGAATCTCAAACATCTTGGGGTCTCCAAGGTATCTTCGATGTTGCAGCTTCCTGTTTCAATGTCCAGGATCTGCACATGATCTTCTGGGCTCCTCCAAAGGCCTGGCTTCACTTCTCCAGCTCTGCCCTCTGTAGCACTCTAAGCTCAGGTTGATCCACTCCACTGCTGCTGCTGTTCTTGGTGATCATCCCATGGTACTGGCATCTCCAATACCCTGGGGTCTTCTGCTGCAACTAGGCTTTACCAATAGCCTCTCACAGGCTCTCCTCATGATGCCAAGCCTTAACTCTTTTGCAACCCTTCAGTCCTGGGTTGTCAACTGCAACCGAGGCTGCACCTTCACCAATGGCCTCCCATGGCCTCTCAGAGCCAAGCCTCAGCTGCTCTTCATGACCCCTTCATGTCTTCAAAACCAGTACCATCTGGTGCCTCTTACACATGACCAAGTCCAGCTGCAGCAGGAGGTACAACCTTGACTATCTCTGGAACACAGCTTTTCTGTGCTCTCAGAAAACACTTCCCAGAAGATTTCGCCCCGGTGATGCTGGTCTCTTCTTAATCAGCACTAATTTCTTAGCTCCAGCTGACCAGCATCAATTGTCCCAGTAGTCCCTTCTGTTCTTGACTCTAAAGCTAGAGCCATGTGGCGAAAGCTCCTGAGTTCTACTGCTTGCTGGGGCTGAAGCATGACAACCCTTATTTTATTACATTATCTCTCCCTGTTTTCCAACTCCTTCACTACCTAAACTTGGCTATCCTGGAACTTGCTCTGTAGACTGACTTTGAGCTCAGAGGTCTGCATCCTTGTTTCCTAAGCACTGGGACTAAAGGTGTGGTCCACCAAACCTGGATTTAAGTTTTTCTTCACCTAGGCTGTTCTAGGCTGGCCTTGAACTCAGAGATCTTTTCTTTGCCTCCTGGGATTAAAGGCTTGTACTACCATGCCTGGACCTAAATTTAGCTGTGTGGAATCTTGCCACAAGGTCATTACTCCTTTAATCTTTCCCCAAGGTCATTACTCCCTTAATTCAATTTAATATCCTTGAACACAGGATTCAGCTCCATTCCACTTCCTGGTGCCCCCTTAATACTCGAACCATGTATTTTATATTTTTCCCTTTCTCAGCTTGCTATGCTTGGTTGAAACACTCTTCATGAGACATAACCAGAGAACAAAGTCTATGATGGGTGTTTCTGAGACTTCCTTTGTCAGTGCAATTAATCTGAGTCTCTTTACCTTAGCCTTAGGCAAACCTTGAGACAAGGGCAAAAAGTAGTCACAATCTTCACCAAAATACCGCAAAAATATTCTCTACGCCATGTACTGAAATTCTTCTTCTCTGAAACCTCTTGGGCCAGGTCTGCACAGTTCAAATCACTCACAGCAACAAAGTCTTCCATGTTCCTTCTAGGATAGCCCATTAAACACCACTTAAAACATTCCATGGCTGGGGCTGGGGATTTAGCTCAATGGTAGAGCGCTTACCTAGGAAGCACAAGGCCCTGGGTTCGGTCCCCAGCTCCGAAAAAAAGAACCAAAAAAAAAACAAAACAAAACAAAACAAAACAAAACATTCCATGGCTTTCCAAATCCAAAGTCCCGAAATTCACATTCATCCAAAAAGCACAGTCAGGCCTATCACAGCAATACCCCACTTCTGGTACCAACTTCTGTCTTAGTTAGGGTTTTAGTTCTGTGGACACCATGACCAAGGCAAGTCTTATAAAGGACAACATTTAATCAGGGCTGGATTACAGATTCAGAGGTTCAGTCCAGTATCATCAAGGCAGGAACATGGCAGCATCCAGGCAGGCCTGGTGCAGCAGAGCTGAGAGTTCTACATCTTCATCTGCTAGCAGAATACTGACCTCCAGGAAGCTAGGATAAGGGTCTTAAAGCCCACACCCACAGGGACACACCTACTCCAACAAGGCCATACCTACTAACAGTGCCACTCCCTGGACTAAACATTTACAAACCATCACAGAGAATTCAGCTGTGAGAGCACAGTTGGAGGTCAGCAGTCGCCCCAAGGCTCCTGTCAACCGTGATGGCAGAGAACTCTGAGGAGAGCCAGCTGCAGTACAGTCCTGCAAGGTTACTGTGTCCCCTCCTGCCAGTGGCTCCCTCATCTTATCCAGGGGGGCAATCCCATACCTGCTTCATCAAGAAACTCAGTGTTCATTAAGGCTGTGATTCCCAGCCTGGCAGCCGTGCTGGTGTGATGGTCCCTGAAGCCCTTCACATGTCTGTTTATCTGTCTCAGAGACTGGCTAGGTCCCCAAACCAAAGAAAATTCAGGGTCCTTCAATGCAGCCCAGGTCCCAGAGGGGTCCCAGAACAGGGCATGCACCTCGCTTCTGACCCCTGCACCAGCTCTTTCTCAGTCCTCCTTTCACTCCCTCTCCTACAGGGGAGCACTGACTTCAGGCTTTGAATGAAATAGAAACTGACAGTACACAGTCATGTTAGTCTCAGCTTCAAAGGAGTCATGCAATTATCTTTGTCAGAATTCATTTTGTCACCGCCCCTCTACTCTTTGGGTTGTAGCTACTAAGATCTTTGAGAAGTTTGAGGAGACTCGGGATAGCATAGAGGAAGGATTGGGGTTATCTCTAGGAGAATGTGGCTTCAGAATGAAATAAACAAGGTCCAAATATGCAAGGTGCAAGCATGAAGAGCTGAAGAGAGAGGACACCAGAACCCCAACAGCAGGAGACCTTAGAGGCAAATCATCTGACCCTTGTCCCAATTTCAACCCCTCACCCCCCAATTCAGGGGCAGAGTCCATCTAAGTTCAGACCCCTGTAGCACCTGGGACTCTTTACTACATTCCGTCAGAGTTTGGCCCAAAACACTGCCTGTGGAGACTCCCCTCTGATTGAAAGAGCCCAGCCCAACCCTAGAACAACCCAGGAAAGGATGAACACAGGCAGGCCTTTTCACCAACCCCCAATAACTCCACCAAGTACACCCCGCCCGCGTCCCAGAATCGCTGAGCTGCAGGGACCTCAGAGGTCATCCAGCCCAGGTGTCCAAGTCTGGGAAATCAATTTACTGAACTGAAAGTGATTTTAAAATGAAATAGAAGAGAGGGGATAATGTCAGAATATATTGTTTTCAGTGAAAGAAATTGCTTTGTGAAAGTTTTGTTTCAGGAGTGTGTGTGTGTGTGTGTGTGTGTGTGTGTGTGTGTGTGTGTGTTAGTTCAGATTGCAAATCTGTTTCTGTGGGTCACAATAGCAAATGTTTGAAAGCCACTGAGTTAGCTCACACCTCAACTGCCTTTATTACATTTTTAATAATTCATATGGCATTTCTTGTTCACTATCCACCCATCAACGGGAGCCCAAAGACTCCCCCTCAAGGCCAAGCCTCCTTTTCCTGTTCACTGCTCTGTGCCCAGGAAGTACTTCCTCCCATGAGGTCATTTGTAGCTCCTGTTCTCCTCCCATTGGTTTTCTCTTGCTCTCTGACCATAACCCTACTTCCAACACCAGCCTTGTATAAAGGATAGTGCCACAGACCTCTTGACCATGCTCTTTGGGGGTTGTATAGCTCAACTCTTTCCCTTGCCTGTCCAGCATCCCTTCTGAAAGCAAGACTTTGCCTTCATTCTGGGCTATCATCTCTGTCTAGGTCACAGTCTGTGATTTGAGCGAGCCTGGCTCCATCCCCGGCTCCAGAAATGGCCAATGTGAACATCCCAGGGACTGGATCCAGAGTGGGAATCTGATTCAAGCTGATCCAACCAGACACAACCAGGAACTTCAGCCAAATTTCATACAAAAGGCATCTGAGAAACTAAGACAGTAGATAAGAAGTTTCAGACTACTACAATGTCCATCTTTGCTAAGCCTGATGTTGAATGTAGCCTGGTCTTGGTAGGATGCTACAACATATACATATACATTGTGTGTGTGTGTGTGTGTGTGTGTGTGTGTGTGTGTGTGTGTGTGTGTGTGTGTGAAAAACATAAAGTTAAGGAGTTTAGGGAGGAAATTTTTTCTTGTGTGTACATTTGAAGCTTTTAGGACCATGGTCCCCAGGACCAGGAAAAGGAGGACGAGATCCCACTCTCAGGGATAGGCAAGCATGAATGGAAACAGGCAGTTGATTGACAGTACTTATCTGGAGTCCATTTGACCTGTGAGAGGTAGATCCAAGTGGATTCCCTGAAGCTTACGAGAATCTTTTTAAGTTTACAAAAAGAGATAAATTTTAAATAAGTGTCACCACTGTTTGCAATCTGTGCTGAACCCCGCATTGTAAAAAGAGCCCCAGACTCGTGGCTTTGAGTCACAGTAGAAGTTTGGAAAACGTTTTCAAATCATGAACTTGTGACGATGGTAGTGGGTCTGGAATGGACTATTTTATCAGAGCTAGACTAATGATGTATGAGAACTCCATTGGTTAATGCTGGCGCTCTGAACAGTCTTACTACAACAGCAGCACGGCCAGGGGAGGAAATCTGAGGCATTTCCATTCCTCTCCTATCTCCTCAATCACTTTCCCATCACCACTTAATTTTTTCACACACTCCAACCTTCGTAACACGCATTTACCAAGCATTAAACTCTTCTTGGACCCTCAAACATCTTCTTGGACCCTCAAACACCTTCTCGGACCCTCAAATACTGTCTCAGAAGCTTTCACATCCTCAGACCTTACAATCTACTCATAAAGGGAAAGGTTTACTTTGGCTTAAAGTTTTGGAGCTTTGAACCCACGGGTGATTGGCCGTGGCCAGGCAGCATATTATAGCAAAAGTATGTGACAAAGCAAAGCCATCTTCAGCTGCTCGGAAAGCAAAAAGAAGAAAAGGGAGGCCACACTCCGGGGTCAGTTTTGAGGGGGTTTAATATCCTAGCCGTAGTGGTGCACTGGTTCAAGACCACGGCACACTGCAGATGCAGGTATGCAGACACAGTGACGGGCAGCCTCCCACTCTGTCTTCTTGAAGAGCTGCCCCCCCTCAGCTCTGGATACCATTACCCCAGAGACCGAGTGAGGGGCAGCCCCCTGAGAACACTCCTTCACTATGGGTCTCCCTTCTCCCCTGGGGCTGTTAGCCACTGGCCCACGAGGATGAAGGGAACAGAGTTGATAAACATGCGAGTACCAACAGTAATAATGACACACCAGGACCGGCTTCGGGGAGACAGAGCAACTTTACTGGGATGTTTCAGGGTTATCTAGTTTTGGGTTAAGGGGTAGGAGTAGCCAGGGTGGGCAAAGGTCATTGTTTGAAAGGTAAGGTACTGAGGAACCTCATTAGCATGGGGAGGCATTGCAGAAATCCTAGGTGCTAGCTGAATGGATTCCTATTGGGAGAAAAAAGCTGAATCTGTAATCTAACCAAGGCTACAGATGTTCCAAAGGCAGAGGTGTGGGGACGGGGAGGGGGGTTGAATTCCCCAGACAAGGTCAGAGAAGGGGAAGTCCTGCAGACAATGTGTGAGGAATCTGCCATTTTGTGCTGAGCTCAGAAGGCTATCTGGACAACAGTAGACTTCGACCTTAATTAGTAGGGCAACACTTCATCGTACCCCAGTGGCCCACTCACAGCAACGAAAGGTCCGTGCTGTCCTCCAGGATAAAAACTGACACATCAGAGTTCAGATAACACCATCAACACCAAAGATTCCTAGATAGCTCTATTCTTCTTCATTCTCTGCCCTTCCGCTTTCCTGGACCAAGAATCACACCAGCACCAAGCATTTCCAAGAGAAAGAGAAACTGTGAGATGAGATGTGGATTCAGACAAGAGTCAGAAACAGAACTTGAAGCCCTCACATCCCAGAAAGTCCTGTAGCCAAAGTCTCCAACTTATAGCTCATTTATTTACATTCATTATTCTTCTGAGTCACCTCTGAAGGTGAACGGGCAATAGTTCTCCTTCTCCTCCTAAAGTGATCTCTTTTAAATGTAAACTGGATCATTCCTTACCCTGTATAAAGATCTTCTATGGCTTCCTTTGCCCCTTAGAATAAAAACTGAGTTCCTCACTGCCTTCCATGGGTTGCTGGATGTCTGCTTCTCCCAGAGACAGCACATGATTTGACTGTTTCTTACCACACCCCTATCTTCTCATCCTGGCCCATGCATTCTGTGCAAGCCACTGCCTTTTGTCTCCTTGTGCCCTAGCACCAAACTGAAGTGGAAATTTCTGGTTTCTGTTCAACAACTCAGTTCTGTCATGTGATGTTTCTCTGGAAGCTGTCTTGTGAGAGGCCATGCAATGTTTTGCTGAAAACAGGCACTTGAGAGGGTGAGTGACGTGTAGAAGGACTTTAAGTAGAACCCCACAAACAGTGAGAGCTCTCTTTTGCATTGCTATGCTGTGCACTGGTCTCTGCTAGTTTTCATTGGTCTTCGCTGGTCTTCACTTATAGAGAGAAATGGGCCCAATGGGTATTCTGACTGATTCCAATTGCTTTCACCAACCCTTTCGACTTGTGAAAATTCGGAGGAGCCTTGCTGTTTCTGCTGGATCTTGCCACCACTACTTGTTTAGTGTTTGCTATTGAACTGGACTGCCGGTATCCTGACAACAGAAAATGGAACCGCCCCCAATTAGTTACTTTTAAACAGGCCCACAACACTCTTTTCCTATTAACCTTCTTTTTCCCCTACCTCTGGTCGTTAGGTTAGAAGGGAGGTTGAAGCATTTAAGAACCTCATGGTTCTGGACATGGTTCTAAATAAAGTCGGGTTTTGAAAAACATCTAAGCCTACACTAAGCCTCAACTTTAGCACAACCTCCCCAGAGAATCCTTCTCTGCACACTCATGGAAGGGAAGGACTCCCTGCGGTTCCTCCTCCAGGCCCCACTGCTCTGTCTCTTTGCAGCTCATCTTCACACATTTCTCCCTTCCTTGTGTGAGATCGACCCGCCCTGGTTGACATTGTACTGGAAAAGCCTAGGACAGGTACGTGAAGGCTCCTCCATAATTACTTGTTAGCTGGATGAATTAATTTCCCAAGTAAACATTTATCGGGGCTTCCAAATTGCGACAAGGATCGAGTGAGATAACATTATACAAATACGAACGGCCTCCCTCATCTGACGTTTCTGCCCACAACAAACTGGCAGGCAACAGCCAACCCCCGCCTGCTTTGGGACATTTCCAGTGCAATCTGAACAATAGCGACAGTAGGAAAGGTCAAGGATCCACCACAGGCTACCCAAGCAAGGGTCATTTACAGTCCAATCATTTGGATTAATCAGACAGTTCTGATCTATTTTTGTCAAGAAAGCAAATACATATGTATTGATATTTAAGAGACTCGTGCATGTGGTGCTCACTAAAATATGGCCGCATTTTCCACAGTCATTGTCTCTGGAAGCTCATTCCCAGCTGCGCTGGCTCATTTAGCTAATCTACAGTAAGTATGGTATTGATCCAAGCAGCCAGGGAGGAGGTATTAGCCCGGCCCAAGGAAGGATGATTGCTTTGGCTGCATCATCACTTCACAAACTGGCTGAAGCCAAAAAGCCATGCTGGGCATTTTGGAAGTCATCCCTGTGCCACTCTTATGAGCCCTGGCGAGCCCCCACCTCTCTCTCTCTCTCTCTCTCTCTCTCTCTCTCTCTCACACACACACACACACACACACACACACACACACACACACACACACAGGGCAGCCTGAAGCAGCACCCCAGGGTGACATTCCCACTTCTACAAAGACTCTATCCGTTCATTTCTTCACTCTTCTATAACTAGGAATACTTCACAAACATAATGTGGGATTCTTGCTAAGATGAACCAAATGGACATTCACTCTCTCATGCTGCTTATGGAGAAGTAATCAAGCACAGTCAATTGGACAGCCAAGTTAGCAGATCAAAATGCTCCTATTCTCTGACCCTAAGATTTGTCTTCGCTGAGCCTACCCTCAATGACTAGTCACGGATATGAATATAGTCATTATAAATATTCCAAAATAGGGTATGAGCTAACCAAATAAACTAGTGTGTGTTTTCCCAAACAATACTCTTTAACCATGGGAAGCATTTATGAGTAGCTAAGTGGGGAGGGAGGAGACAGAGAGACACAGATTTTCAATGGTACAGACCATTTGTAAGTCATCACTCAGAAGTGTTTCAACTTGATTAAAGAGAGGGTGGGTCACAGGGAATGAAGGAATGCTTCAATTCTGTCTGCATTTGAAATAATAAACATTAAAGGATATTTTTTGAAAATGCATATATCAAAATATTAACAGTCCTTGAAGGGTTCCAAGGTTTTATCTTCTTTCTGAGAGGCGGTCTAGATTTTTTCATATTTTTCTAAATTGATGGCCTATTTTTGTAGAATGAAAAAGAGAAGTTTAGCTTTGCTTGCAGATACACACCAGTGAGAACCTACTGTCTATGAGGTCTGTGAAGCCACAACGGAGGCAAGAAGAGCTACAAGAGGAAGAGTGTAGCTTAGGAAAAGGCTGGGAGCTGGGACCTGGGACCTTGGCATAGTGTTGCAAGCCTGTACCTTGTGGTGCACTCCCAGTACCTTGGAGGTAGAGGCAGGAGGACTAGAAGTTCATAGTTATTGTTTCATGTCTTAGTTATGGTCCTATTTCTGTGAAGAGGCACCACAACCAAAACAACTCTTATTTTTTTAAAAAAAAAAGCATTTAATTGAGGACCTGCTTATAGTTTTAGAGGGTTAGTCCATTATCATCATGGCAGGAAGCAGACAGATATGACACTGAAGCAGGAACTGAGAGATTTGCTTCCTGATCCATAGGCAGTAGGGAGATAGAGGGAGGGAGGAAGAGGAGGAGAGGACAGGAGAGGAGAGGAGAGGAAAGGAGAAAGAGAGAGAGAGAGAGAGAGAGAGAGAGAGAGAGAGAGAGAGAGAGAGAGACTGGACCTGGTGTGGGCTTTTGAAAGCTCAAAGCCTACTCATAGTGACACACATCCTTCAACAAGGCCACACCTCCTAATCCTTCCTACACAGTTCCACTAACCGGAGACCAAGCATTCAAACCTAAGAGCCTATTTTCATTCAAGCCACCACACTTAGCTACAGAGTGAGTTTGAGACCAGCAGCTACGTGAAACCCTCTCCCAAAATAATAGTAGTATTAGTAATGGTAGTGGTATTATTATTGTTGTCAATAATAATAATAAATGATCAAAAGGCTTGTGGATACGAAACATGAAAACATACCATGGAAAATGTAGTGGGTCCTTTTCCTTGGCCAGTTGGAATCCACAGGAAGCATAATGGGGAATTAGACCATATGAGTTGGAAATATTCTAAAATCAGACCCTTGGGAGGCATTACGTCATGTGGTAGGACTTAAGGAGTGTGTTGAGATGCTCTCTCAGGACAGAGCCTGCAGGCAAGTATAGCAAGTGCTTGAAAGGGCCACACTACAGGCATGGCACAAGCAGAGAAGTCGGCATGTGGCCAGGCGAGAGGTCAGTAGGTAGAACCGATGCACTGTCCCCTGCCCGTATCCCAAGCTCTGACATGGGCTTGCCAGGCAGAAGTGAAGAGCCCTTGGTGCCAGAATCCCTTGAGATTCACTCTGACTTTACTGCCTACCATTCTGTGATCACAGCAAGTTATATGACTCTCTGTGCCTCAGCATTTTCATCCATAAAACGCTGTATCCCAAGCTGTCGTGAGGACCTAGGGCCATTACAGATGAGTGCTTAGCCCAGGACCTAGGAGAGAACAACAGTACAAGCTAATCACCATTATTCATTCTGACTCAGAGTTCACTTACGAAATGTTGCGTGAAGGATGCCTACATCCAAGGCATGAGGCAAGAGTCATCCAAGAGTTAAAATGTTGACAAAGTCACAATCACAAAAGGATTGAAAAGAAGTTGGTCACATAGCCAGGTGGTGATGCCAAATGCCTTTAATCCCAGGACTCAGGGGACAATGGCAGACAGACCTCTGTGAGTTCAATGCCAGCCTGGTCTACAGAGTGAGTTCCAGGACAACCAGGGCTATACAGAGAGACCCTATGTAGAAGGAAGAGGAGGAGGAAAGGGGGGAAGAAGAGGAAGGGGAGGAAGAAGAGGAGGAGGAAGAGGAACAGGAGGAAGAGGAAAAGTTTTTGGTCATAGCTTTGTCCTTAAGTTCCAGCATCAGAGATCAGGGTAACATCAGTGTGCTAGGACAGAATTTGTTGGGCCCTGGCTGATAGCAAACACCTGGACATGACCTCCTCTTCTCTGCTTGAAATCCACCTGTCATGGCTCTGTGAGAGCAGCTTCCCTCATTCTCCCCAAATCAAGGTAAGGTCCACGTACTCAGAGACTTCAGTCGCCCACCACATTCATCTCATATCCACTGCTCCCAAATGTGACGTGGAGGTGGCTTCTTTAAAACCGGAAGGGTAGCCAGCAGAGCTCCCTCTGGCCTGAGTGGACAGAAGAGGTGGGTGAGAGGAACCATGGCCCCAGTAAACCCATCTGCACTCTTAATTCCGGGACCACAGAAGTGATAAACAGGCTCATTATAAGACCAAGATATGCACAATCAATCCACGCCTTTGGGGCTGGGCTACAATTTAAGGAGAGGCAAAGAGAATAAAAAGGCCTATTTTCAAGAGACTCATTTAAGCCCAGAGAGGGGCCATAATAATGTGCACAGCAGCTCTGCTTAATACATTCTGGCTTTCTCAGAATCGCCCTGAGATAATCAAAAGCAAGTGAAGAGGAACCACCCAGACTTGGATTCCGAGAGGATGTAGTAATTAGCATCCGTGTCTGGACCCTGCTGTCAGGCAGAGCGTGGGTTGCAGTGGGGCCTCCTGCTGTCTTCCCGTGGCAAGAGACCCTTCGGTCCTTCCTCTCTCACCCTGAGGTTGGAAGGCACAGAAATGACATATCCATGACTGTATTTCTAAAATCATCTCTCAAAGAGATAAATGACTTCCGCCAGCCAGCATGGTCCGACCTGGGGCCTGGGAATAGATAAATCCATTTACGCAGAAGCTGGGGTCCATTTTTCTCCCAGAGCCATCCATAATCCCTTCTCTTTCAATGTGGGAGATGCTTGGTGTGATGAATGGATTGAGCTCACAGACAAGAGGTCAGACCCTCTTGGGAAGGCACGGGCAGCCAATCACAGGGCCTAGCCTCCATACAGCCTGTTCAGGGTTCTTTGAGAGCAAGTAGCCTCCACACCAATGGTCTCTCAGAAGATGTATTCCCAAGCCAGACGCCCCTCCCTCCCACACACAGCCTCTTCGTATAGGCCACAGAGAGAGGTAACCTGCCTGGAAGAACAGCAGGGACCTGGTGATTCACAGTTGTAATCTAAGCCCAAAGGAGGTAAAGGTAAGAGGTGGAGAGTTCAAACCCTGTCCCAGCCAAAAAAAACCAAAACAAAACAAAACAAAAACAAAAACAAAAACCAGTTGGAACTCTTGGCTTCTCCAGCGAAATGGGCCTACACCAAGATTCCCACTGTTGTCATGAGGTCTCACCAGGCCAGGCCACAGGAATTATCATCTTTGTTAGTTGTAACTGTCAGTGTGGCACAATCTAGACTCATGGGAAGAGAGACTCAGTGAGACAGTAGATCAGGTTAACTCATGGGCACGTCTGAATTGAGGTAGGAACACTATTATTCTTTGGATCTGGGTCCCAGGCTGTATTAGTATAGAAAGGAGACTCAATGGGAGTGAGCACACACGCTATTATTTCTCTCTGTCCTTCGCTGTGTGTGACGTGACTGCATGCTACAAGTGCCTGATTTGATTTCCTCCAAAAGATGGTCTCTCGCCTGGATTGGTACCAAATAAGCCTTTCTCTCCCTCATTTACCTTTTGTCACAGCAACAGAAATAGAACTAGAATGTTGTTCTGGCTCCTCGCTGCCTTCCTGGATGCCTCAGTTTCCCCACAACCCTCCATTTCCTCCACAAAGAGGGGATCTTATAGATCTATTCTGCAAGAATTTGTTGAAAGCAAGTACCTCACGTCCTCCGGCTGAAATATGAGGGTGGCACCGTTCCATCCTGACCAATCAGATCACGGCAGAACATCTGGTCCAGTGGGTCAGCCGGAGCCACATGTTAACCCCACTCAAGTACTGTGAGACTAAGGAAGACTAAAGCCTGAAGCTCACCCCAGGCTGGACAGCTCCACCTGCTGGCTGCTAGTGGAACTGGTGCCTATGTCTTTAGCTTGCTATTAGCCAGAAGGAATAAAAAGCTCTACCTTCCCATTTATCCCCTTCCTACACCCTGAATGGTTGACTGGGTCCCATGAGTTTGCCAAGAGCTTCCCACGAAGAGGCAAAAGAAAGACCACACATTGGCGGTGATGATCATTTTTGATTGTCAACTTGACTGGATGGAGAAACACCTAGGACACTCATGAGAACCACTTCTGTCTGTGAAGGCTTTTCCAGAGAGAATTAATTGTGTGGATGTGAACTGCCCTGAATGTGGGTAGCACCCTCCTGTGGGTAGTGCCCTCCTGTGGCCTAGAGCCATGGGCTGATTGAAAAGGGAAGACAAAGGCCATCCCCCTGAGCATTCTGCCTTCTCTGCTTCCTGATCGTCCAAGATGTGAACAAGCAGCCTCCTGCCACCACCATCGAGAACTGGTCCCACTATCCCAGTACCCTGAGGGTGACATCTCCCAAGATAACTGTATCACTTTAACCATGACCAAACGAAACCCTTCCTTCCTTAAGTCACCTCTCGTTAGGTCACAGCAGAGAGAAAGGGAGGAAATATACCATCTGTGGCACAGCAGTGGGGACACTGGAATGTAGAATTAAGCCCCCCAGATGCCTGGACAGCCAAGACTTAATTGAGGTTGCATGAGAGTATTTGGTGAGGTGAGGGCTGGCCTCCTGCTGCTTGGCTTATGCAGAAGCACCCTCAGGTGTCCTGATCAGTCAGGAAGCAGAGCAGAGCCCTGGCTATGCCACTTGGCAGATACACCTAGGTGGCTGCTCTCTTGTTCCTCCACATTTCTTGTTGTGACAAAGGTGTGGACTCTCCTGGCAGTCAGTTCTGCAATATGGTTCCATTTGGGGGCAAGATGGGACCAGAGGGGCTCTGTATATCCAGGCCGGGCACTGGTCTTCCTGACTCTTGTTTCCTGTGTCCAGCTCCCACTCCTTTTTTCTCTACTTGGCATCTCCCTGACATCCCCCAGCCTATCTGTGTCCTTCTAAAGGAGTCAGCATGTGCAGCAGAGAGGACAGCTCAGCGGTGGGAGGAAAGCCCCGGTGCCTGCCTACAAGCTGGCTTTGGTATGACCCCGAGTGGCCAAGACCCCTTTTGTCTCCAGGTTCTCAATGCCACTGTTGCTATCCCACAGCCAGCCCTGTGAAAAGTTCCATCCCATTAACTCCTCCACATCACCATGGTAACACAGGCTCCCGACTCTCCCAAAGACAGGAGATGCTCCATGACACCAGGGCAGGCCTCCCAGATGAGCAGGGAGGGGTGGAACCTTCACCCATTTCCAGCTGAGGTCACCACTTGCCCTCCTTCCATGCACCCAGCACCATGCACCCAGCATAGTGCTCACCCCTGGAAAAGCCTCTGCCTAAGACAGCCATAGCCAGGGAGGGTATTAGCAGATGGCTTTGCACCAGGTTTAGCACCCGGTTTATGTTTCCCCAGGGTCACATCCACACTCTCTTCAGTTTCTAAGCTGGCTTATCACAGACCCGGAGCATACGTAGCAGCAATACACAGCAGTAGTAAACACGGGCTGTCTTACTGACTACTATTGTAAACTTCTGACGTCTTCTAAAGGGTGTGATTTCTCTGGCAGGTAAGAAATGGAAACCCAGAGAGGTTACAAAATACTGCATAAGTGAGGATTTAACACCGGATCTAAGGCTACGTTTTATACTACATATTTAATACTTAATAATTCTTATGGTGTAATAGGCACTTTATTTTAATTATATGTATGGATGTGTATATAATACATACATATATATGTATATGTATATATATATATATACATGTATGAGAGAGAGAGAGAGAGAGAGAGAGAGAACAATTTGTAGGAGTTGGTTCTCTCCTTCAATCGTGTGTGGGGATTGAACTCAGGTTGTGGGGCTTGGCTGCAAATGCCCTTACCCACTGGACCATCTTGGTGACCTGTAAGTCTCCTAAGAAGTGGGTACTGTCAAATCTGTACAAATGAGGAAACTGAGGCACAAGTAGGTTAAATGACAAGTAGGTTAAAGAACCACAAGAAAGGGTGGAGCCTAGATCCAAGCCCAAGCATTTTTTTTCTGAGTGTGTGAACAGAATCACAATTCAGGGTTTGGTTGTAATTCAGTGAGCCCTCCATCCCACCATGCCCTGAAGTCAAGGAACTGGCTGCTTAGCTATTGGCCATCTCTCTGGTATCTATCTACACCTGGCTCTTACTGAACTGGCCGGTCTCCTCAAAGGGACACTCCTCCTTCCCCCTCCACCCCACTTACCCCTTCACCCCACCCCCAACTGGTGTGGAGACCTTATCCCCCAGCCAGTCTAGAGCTTTCTTTCCCAGTTCACCTTCTCTCAGGGTCCTCCGAATTTTCACTCACTGTCTTGGGCTCCCATTTGGAACAGCAGACAGGACTTGTCCTCTTTAGAGAAAAGAGCCCTTCATGCCCTCACAAGGGAGGTCCCCCCTGTCCTCGCACATTCGGCCTGTCTCCAAAGACCATTAACGCAATCACTTAACAAGCGCCCTGCTCTAATGGAAAGGAAGAAAGAGGGGGGCATTGTTAGTGGTTTGAAGGGGAGAAGAAATCATAAAATCCATCAAACCTGTATTTGTCTCATTAAAAGTGTTCCTAATTTATAATGCCCTGGAATGCAGATGCCACCCAGCTGTGCAGGCCTGGTCGTACTGTCTGGTGCACATACGTCCCCCTCACACTGCCGGGCCCCCTCTCCCACCTCGCTGGGACTGCCATCAATCCCTGCTCATCAGCTGCACTTACAGTAAATGGATTCATTTGTGGCAATGGGAGCTGGGAGACAAAGGTGACAATATAATTAAGGTTTTTAATTCTATGCCTGAACAGTTAAGTCCAGAACTCATGATAATTAGCCGGCTGCAATGAAAGATCTTTAATCGTTATTTTCCCTTTGTTTCCTGTAATTGTTCATTTTGGCCAATGGCATTTGTCCTTTCCTTTGAGTCTGGCTGCACGGCTCCATTATGCCTATAGACGCTGAAGAAAATATGGCTCAGAGATGGTCATTTACAAAGTCGGTGGCGAGGTGGCCCACGGAGCCCACCCTGTACAGCTGCTGATGAAGGGGAGGGAGTTGTGTTACTTTCTGAAGGAGAGGGAAAAAACTGAGCCCCAGACACCCCCATATGCACATGCATACATGAATGCACACGTATATGCACATGCACACACGAATGCACACGTATATGCACATGCACACACGAATGCACACGTACATGCACACGCGCACGCATATGCCCACATATGTGTGCAGAAAGCAATGGTCCCTGCGTAGCGGACCTGACTGGAAGGGTCAGTTACTGTAAGTGTGCCTGACTCCGAAATGTACACATCGTCTTCTGCCGGTTTAGTGTTCTGTTCTCGGGTCCCTCTTTTTAATCTGCGCGCATGTTAACTGGCATGTCCGCCTTTGGAAGCTCCTACGGAGATGAAAATGGTTCTGTTTTAGCAGGAGCCTTGAGAGGGCATAATAAACACATCCCAGTGTCGTCACAAATACTTCTGGAGAAACTGCCGCAGGCCAGGCAGGTGCCTGAATGAGCAGGCACTCGCCAGCCCCTGCTCACATGGTCTCCACAACCTAAAAGGTCAGCCACTCCTGCTCTTCGATGGGCAGGAACTTCACACCTTCCCCTTGGTGCTGCCTTTTGAAGTCTACTTCAACCCTGAATCCCACTGGGAAGATTTCTTGAAGGCTTGGGTCCCTCAGAAGATACAGCAACAGAGCAAAATGTCTAGAGCATCCAGTGTGGACATGGAGGACGTGAGGAATTTGAGTTCTGCCTCTCAACTGCCAGGGCTCTCACAGAATTTCCAGGGTTCTGATGAACACCCCCTCTGAGCATCCCCCTCAATGAAAGTTCTAGATGGGTGTTATCTCCCCTCTTGCTTCCTCTAATTACTGAAGAGGAAGGCCAGGCTGCCACAATAAATATCCCCTTGCTCTGCCTCACCCCCCTCTACACACAAAGACAGAGAGGATGTTTGAAAATAACCCTCTCTGTAAAACCCTCAGCATCTCCCCAGGTCCTGAGATGGGAAAATTGCAAACCTTGACTACAGTCAGGACTGCTGAGCTGCCTGCCGGCCTCTGCGCTCACCCCAGGCCTTCCCTTCAGGCTGGCTGCTCAGCCCAGCATGGAGCAAGCTCACTTAAGCAAGTGACCGTGGTCCATGCTGTTCCCTCTGCCTAGGGACAAACCCCCCTTCCAACCTCCCTCTGCTTGGTGAATGGTGTCCTCCTATCAGACCCAGCTAAAAATGTCACTTTCCCAGTAGCTGTCCTTAAATGATGTTCTATTATTTTATTTCTAGGCATGCTTCTTATCGTGGTGCATAAACTCATACAACAAACCGAAGAATGTCTTCACTTGCTGCTTTCAGCCAGGGGCTGTGAACCCTGTGGGAGCGGGTCTGAAGTTGTGACCTCAAACCTAGAATCATGACCAGTACAGGAAGTACCCAGTGCTTTTATTAAGTCAGACTTGCTAAGCTAGCCCTTGAAGGCCTTAGCTTAAGTGGAAAGAGACCAAAGGCATCTAAAACGACTAAAGGTGAGAGACTGGATCCTACACAGGAAGCAGATGGTGACCATCCACTGATAGGCAAAGAAGCTGGGACCGTGAGCCTACCCTGGAGTACCAGTCTGACAGAGTTCCGCAGGTAGAGGTGGCTAGAGGACCATCATTTAAGGGCAGCCCCGTGGCCTGGTTCTGGGGCAGGCTCTTCCACTGTGAGGCTTCTCATTGGCCATTTGCCTGCACAATGAAGCCCCAAACCCTGCCTCTGGGATTTGGGAGGCTCTACTCAAGCAAGCCCCCTGAGCGGGCTCTCGTCTCCTTCCACCACAGGTTCCAGGGAGGACTACACACATCAACCTAAGGCTGAAGGTCACTTCCTTGAGCCCAGTTCACTGACCCCAGTTGCCTTCCTGCTGTAGCGCCTTATGCAGAGAAAGGTTCCCTAGGCTGAAGCAGCTCGGGCCCATTGCTCATTAAGAAACACCCATCACCTACTGCCAGGCTCTGTGCTCCCCGACTTTGTCTGGACCATTCCCGACTCCTTCAGGCTCCTGCCACTGACCTCCAAGTGTACAAGATTCCTGCCCACTCTCCAGTCCAGCTGAATCCTTGCTCAGATTCCCTCTCCAGCACAGTGTGAGCCATTCGTTTATGCCCTGACAAATATTTAGTTGATCACCTACTGTGTGCGCAGCACTGCTGCAGGAGCTGGACAACAGGCCTTGAATCCCTTCTATCTTCCAAAAAGCAAGCGAGTAAGTGTGAGTGTTTCCCTCGAGCTGGGTCTCATTAAGGAAGGAAAGCTGAGCCCCTGAGGAGGTGTGCTTGAGCAGACAAGATGGCTGTGTCTGCCATCCTGGCAAGACCTCTCTAAGCTGGCTCCTCCTCTTCCTAGGTGGTGGCATCCCCGTTTATGTCTGTTTTCAATGTATTTATTTTCTTTTATGTGTATGAGTGGTTTTTGCTGGAATGTGTGTGTGTGTGTGTGTGTGTGTGTGTGTGTGTGTGTGTGTGTGTGTGTGTGTGTACTGCATGCGAGTCTGGTACCCTCAGAAGGGGGCGTTGGATCTCCTGGAACTAGAGTTGGGAATGGTTGGGTACAACAGACCAAACCAGGGTCCTCTACAAGAGCAGCCAGTTCTGTTTCCCTGACCAGAAAACCCAGAGTCTCCAACTCAGCCCCATGCAGGCTGCTGACATCAGCCCTGTCTTCTCTTGGAGTCCCCTCCTCTCACTCAGATTATGTCACCACATCTCACAGCCCTCCGCCTCCTCCCCCATCTTTGACCCTCCGAATCCATCCCCCGGCTGCCACATTTGCCTCCCAGAAACACGCTCCTAAAGCATGACGCTCCGCTCCCTGAAGACTTACGATGGCCTCAAATAAATCCCCACTGGGAGCTTGGTAATCAAGGTCTCCACCACCTTGCTCTGACCAGTTATGCTGAGTCTTTTCATGACAAAATCTTGTCCCTCCAATACTCCAACCGAGCCGTACATAACAGCATCTTACCGTTCGTGCTGTCCCTCTTGCATGGAATGCCCTCTCTGCCCTCTGTAGCCTCCTGCATAGCTCTTCACTCACACACTATAAAAACACACTACACAATCCCCTACACACACACGCCCCAAACATACCCAACCCACACACCACACATGCGCACACACCATAGAAACACTGAACACGCCTACCATACGTATATCTCATATCCTGTCCATTCTAGCATACTCGCGCATCATAGAAACATCCCACACACACCTCACACCCCATTCCCTGTCTCCTGTGATTACGCTTGTTTCCCCTTCTCCCATTTGCCCCCACTGGGGAAGGCACATCTGATGACCACCCAGCAGCCCCTGAGGACCTAGCCTCTGTCCTTGGTTTGGTGAACTGCAGAGCTCACACCCACCCAGGAGGGCTATGTGGGGTGAGGCCTGGCCTCCCCACAGGATTGATGGTCTATTCACCAACCCAGGAGCAGAACTCGCAGTCACCTTGAGCAAGGCCTCCTCACCTGGCGAGAGCATCCCTCACTAGAGACAGAAGTGTTCACATGCCTGCCTGCCACTGGCCAGGCATAGGATGGCTTCAAGTTACTCTGGGATCCCTGCAGAGGAACCTGAAAGTCCCTACCACCCACAAGGGAAAGTTTAAAAAAGAGCTCCATTGTCTCTTGCACCTCTATGTCTCCTTCCATGAAATGGGAGCACAGGGCAGCTTTGCTTGTTAGAGTGGCTGAGGAAGGCTGGTGAGCTAAACCGTGGTGGATGAGGCCAAGTGGGGACCCCATCAGACAACATTCATCTCAGAAGGGGAAGGGGCTGGACCCCGCCCAACCTCCTTCATCAGTCCCCACCCTATGCTAGGATCCCACTCTGAGAACCTGCAGCACCGTCCTGCCTCAGCAGCCCAGTTCCCTCCACTGTGTGCCTGCTGGACTCACAAGTCAACAGCAGTCCTTTGCAACTTCTGAAATGCCTGCCGGCCACCTCCAGGAAAGCAACCACTTTCCATATAAAGGCCATTTAGGCTCCAAGGCTGTAAGGAACCTCGTTATCACCCCTACTGTACAGGCAGAAAAACTGAGGCTGAGAGAAGATCACACAGCCTCAGAGTGGTAGGACTGAGCCTGGTTCCAGAGACACGGCCACTGTCTGATCACCCCTGTCTCAAGGGTACTTGTTCACTCCAGAATCACCTTGGAAGGACTCAGACTGATAGCACAAGGTCCTGGGCTAGAAGCTGCCTTCAGGATAGAAAAACCAAATGCTCGGCCATGTTGAGAGCAGTGCCTGGGACATCCTCATGCACAGGGTGAGTTCCACAACCCGGGCAGTGCCTACCCTTGGATCAGCTCCCTCTGGATCCCTGCACCTCCCATCCCTGCCACACAGGCTGCTGAAGTCACCCAGGTGGGACTGCAAGGTCAGCTCCACTCCCTACCTAGGAATCTTTGAGGAAGGACATGAGAGAAGCCAGCTGAAACTTCAAGTTTTCCTTAGGACCCATGAGGAGGGAGGAGCAGCTACCCTGCCCACCTCACAGGGTGAGGACAGAACAGGACAGCAGAAGCCAAAGCCCCTCGTGGGCTGAAGAGACATGAACCCGAGAGCTGGCTGGGTGGGCTGGACCAGGCTCTTGTCTGGAGGACACAAAAGAATCCTAGGATCAGACACAGACAGAACGTGGGGGATGGGCCACGTCACGTTTGCCTTGATGAGCAGCCTTGGATGAGTTGGAGGGGGCGAATGTCTTGGCCAGGCCCAATCCTCAGGCCCCACCCCCACTGCTGATTTCTGGGGCCTGTGTCCCTAGGGCCTGCCAAGATCATGGTGACAGCAAGTGCCATTCCTAACGACTGGCTCTGGCCACAAGCCTGTTCTTGTGCCCTTGAATCTATTAAACAGAGCTAAGTGATTAATTATTTTACTGTCTTTATGGCATCAACTTTAACTTGCTTCCCATCCAGATTTCCAATTACATAAGCCAGAGTCTTAAACTCAGGAGGACATGTATTATTGAACTATTTATAATCGGAGTTTTTCAGAGCAGAAAAGGCTCTGCCAGGCAGGGGCTACACAACCAAAATTAATGATTCGGAGTCCCAAAGACAATCTCTCTGTAATCAGAGGGGTGTGGGAGGCTGGAGGGGAAAGCAGAGAGGTTGAGTTTGAATTAAATACAGCAAACCAGTTTCCACTAAAGGGCACACACAGACCCTCAAGAAGAGGACCAAGCAGATGGGCTGGTGACCGGGAGCCAGGACATAACCACGCAGAAAGCAAGCAAACCCTGTGTAATCCCAGCACGCAGGAGGCTGAGCAGGAGGCTCAGGAGTTCCAAAACAGCCTGGGCTACATTGCAAGTTCAAGACCAGGCTGAACTATATAGCATGCCCTTGTCTCCAGTAAAGTAGGGTGGGGTAGGGCACTCAAACGGAGGTCATTTGAAGAAAACGATGCTGCTGTGAGTCAGGCACTCCAGCAGCCTGCCTGTCAGAGTCACAACATCCATGGCTTCCACCGTTACCCACCACCGCCAGGCGAAGCCCATCTCACTTCACTGCAAGCTGTGTGTTTTCCTTTGCAACACATGCACCCTTTAAAAGGTCCCTCTGGGTACCCTGCTGCTCTCTGTCTCTCTGTGTCTCTCTGTCTGTCTCTGTCTCTATCTCTCTGTCTCTGTCTCTCTGTCTCTGCCTCTCTCTCACACACATACATTCTCTCTGTCTCTGGGGAGGGGGTGTCTCTGTATCTCTCTCTGTCTCTCTGTCTCTCTGTCTCTGTCTCTGTCTCTGTCTCTCTCTCTGTGTGTGTGTGTGTGTGTGTGTGTGTGTGTGTGTGTGTGTGTGTGTGTGTTTATGTGTGTCTCATCCCCATTCCTCCAATAAACCACTTGTGTTAGGTCAGTTGTGTGGTATAATTTCTTTGCGGCACACCCTTGGCCCCAAGCAACTAAAGTACCTTTTGCCACCTTGTCCTAACAAATGCAGCCTGGGTTACCCTAGTTGCAGCAACTCTGGGTTCAGGATGACCCCCAGGATTACTGAGAACTCACAGCGCAGGGGTGTGTTAGGTCCACTCTAGCAATCCAACAAGCCTGACTGACCAGCTGTCACCTCCAGAAAACCCATGTGCTTTAGCCAGCAAGTGCTGCTAGCTTCTTAACCTCCTCCATCACAGGAGAGTGGCCCACCTCTGTCCTGACCTTATTGCACAGTGTCATCTCCACCCTGGATGTGTCTGAGTCCTGCACAGCCACAGCCAGCCTATGCCTCTGTGGAGACTGCTTTTTCCCACCTTGGTGTCCTAAGGAGCTGTGAGTCCCACAGTTTGCCAACATTCTGCAGCACATCCCGTGAGGGCCCCCTTCTGGTCCTCATTTGGTGGAACATACAGGAAGCTCTCCGGGGTCTCTTTTAGGAGGGCTACATGAGAAAGGCTTGCATTGTTGTCACAAAATACTTGAGACCAATTCATTTATACACAAAATGGATTTATTTAGCTTACAGTTCAGGGAACTGAAATCCCAAATGGCACAATACGGCTCTGGTAAGAGCCCTTTGGTTACAGGACATGGCATGGAGAACCTCACAGATGGGGCTTGTGTGAAGAGATAACATGGGGACGGGAACACGGAGACCAGACTGAGGCTGACATCATTATAATCCAACTGAGGGAACTAACTAGACTCTCACGAGAACTTCAGTAGTCACACCCCAGCACCCCAATATCCTAGTCCCTCCAATGAGCCCCCTACCTTAAAGATTCCACCACCCTTTAGGCTTGCTGTCCTCTGGACCAAACATCTAACACACAGGCCCTTGGGTGACTGGCCCGTCATACAGACACCACAGCAGGCACTGACCTCATTGTGGAACTTCTACCCCTCACCAAGCTACTGAGTTCCACCTCCTAACACCGCCACCTTGAGATCAGGGCCTCAATAGGTGAGTTTGGATAAATTCAAAGTCAGATCATTCTCACTGGGTCAGAGCTCTAACTACTCTGTTGATCTCCAAGCTTACTCTCTCTGTCTCTCTCTGTCTCTCTGTCTCTCTGCCTCTCTCTGTCTTTCTCTGTCTCTCTGTCTCTCTGTCTCTCTATCTCTCTCAGTCTCTCTCTTTCTCTCTCTCTCTTTCTCATCATTCTCTTTATGAAAATTGCACAGTTTCTTTATATAAACAGAAATACAGCTTCTCAAATACTAAACATTCCACATTTGTGATAGAATAGCCTTGAATTTATTTTTTATGGCGCACTGAGTTTGTAAAATGTTATGAATCGAAGTAACGTGGAATTTTGTTTCATTTTCATGACCTCAAAGGTATTTCTGTAGACTTTCTTTATATTGCTTCATGTTTTATCTTACAGGCCTTTTGCTTGTATGCGATGGTTTCCAATTTGGGTTTGATGGATTTTGTTTTGTGTGTGTTTCTTGTCTTTTTCCCTTTGGTTTATTCTCATTGTTATTATTACTATTTATCATTACTGGGTCTTTTATTTATTTTTCTGTTTTCTAGAGAAAGAAAAGGGAAGGGCATGGAGTTAGGTGGGCAGGTAGATGGGGACAATCTGGGACAAGCTGGGGGAGGAAAACCATGGTCAGGCAGGCAGTTATCTGTCCTTGGGCACGTGGGGCTACAGGTTGGAGGCATGTTTGTTTTATAGACTTCTGAAGCACAGTGATTTAAATGGAAAAGATAACATTAGCCATCACAGTTGAAGGGCAGAATCAAAGCATTGAGGGAACCTGAACTCTTGAGTCAGTGCTGTAGTCCCCTATGTCTAGAGTAGCCAGAATTAGCGAAACTCAAAACTGACTGTTCAATCATATTTTGATTTCAGATGAGCGGTAAATATGTCTTCACTTATAATGTATCCCCATATTTGGGACAGAATAACCCCAAATGACCTTTCTAAAGGAGTTCTGGGCCCACAGGATCACGGGATTATCATTAGGAAAACAATTCAGACTTTTAAGTTTTTTGCCTTTTTATGTAAACTTCAATGTTCCTAGCTGTCCCATTCGTATGTGTACCAATTTGTGTACTCGTATATGTGGCTGTGTGAGTATGGACTTGGGTCCATGTGCACCTGGGAGTATGGGGAGCAGAAATCAGTGTTGAGTGAATTCCTAAGTTGTTTCTCCTTTTTATTCTTTGTGACAGGGTCTCCCGCTGATCTGAAGCTCACCAACTGTCTAGACTGCCTGGCCAGCAAGTTCCAGGGATCCTCCTGTCTCTGCCACCCCAGCCCTAGAGTTATAGATGCCTGCCATCCCACCTGGATTTTCTCAAATGCTAGGAAAAAGATTCTGAACTCAAGTCCCCATGCTTGCATAGCAAGCACTTTACTGACTGGACTACTTCCCAGCCTCTGGTTATCCTATAGATATAAATATCTGGCAGCCATATTTCTACCTATCAGGACATAATCGTGTTTGAGCTTTCACACACTTGGACGTTTGCATAGCCGCTAGCACTTACATGCATGACAACATAATACCTCATGCACTCCAAGGCAAGGTCTCACTGGGCAGCTCTGGCTAGCCTACAGCTTGCTATGTAGACCAAGCCGTCCTCCAACTCACAGAGATCCACCTGCCTCTGCCAGATTAAAGGCACACACAACCACGCCCAACATTACATCACCTGAAAGGGCGTGGTTCCATTGACTGATTGGCCCTCATACAGGGAACGTCATCCCTGGTTCTTCTTGCTTGGGATGATCTCAGTGCATACAGCTTTGGGTGTTCTTCCTTCCACAGACACATTTGGAGCAAGAAGAGAGAGCAGACTGAGTTCTTTCTCAGCCCATACTACAGAAGCCCTCCACTTGGTGTCACCAACAATTCTAGTAAGCCAATGAACTGAGTGCAGTGTGAGGCTCGGAGAGCCCAGAGCCTAACTAGCTCACTGACGAAGCACTGAGGGGAGGGACTCAGTAGACAAGCCTGAGTCCCTGCTGGAGGCACAGTGGCCTACAGCTCTGGTCCCACAAAGCAAGAGCCTCAGTGGGCAACAGCCCAATCACTGGACCAGAAGATGTGGCTCAGCTCAGGAAGTTAGGTCACGGAAGCCATGGCAACAGCTCCCAGGGAGTGATTTCCAACACAGGCGGAAGCAAAGAGGAAGGTTTTTCTTTTTATTTATTTTTTAGTTATGTGTATGAGTGTTTTTCCTGCAGGTATGTTTGTGCACCACATGCAGACCTAGTACCTGCAGAGGCCAGGAAAGGGCATTGGGTCGCCTGGAGGCAGTTATGAGCTACTGTGTGGTGTTGGAAACTGAACCAGGGTCCTCTGAAGGAGCTGTCAATGCTCTTAACAGTGGAGCCATCTCTCTGGCCCCTAGAAGCAAGAGTTTGAAAGTACACAGACAGAGCCTCGGGACCACAGAGAAGACAAACCTTCCTGCTCCAAGCGACCTGCCTGGTGAACTCAGGACACACAGAGGCAAATTCCTCTAGGACTGGACACTTCCGGTTTTTAGCGGGATTCCCAAACTCTCGGATCCTGGCCCGCAGCAGCTCGCTGCTCCCAAACCCCGTGGGAGACAGAGCTCGCCGCCCAGACAGGTGGGCACTCCTGAGGCTGCAGAGCAGAAGAGACCACCAACACTGCCCACCCCTGCCCACATCCCTGGCCCAAGAGGAAACTGTATACGGCCTCTGGGTTCCCTTGGATAAGGGCACAGCAGCAGCAGGTCACCTGCGTCTGAGACACCTCCAGAACATGAAGGGACCGACCAGATAAACAGTTCTCTGCACCCAAATCCCGTGGAAGGGAGAGATAAACCTGCCTGGGAAACCAGAAGAGACTGCACTCTTCCCACATTACTGATTCCAGAGGAAAACACCAAACGCCATCTGGAACCCTGGTACACGGAAGCTCCCGGAAAGGGTGGCGCAAATCTTCCTGGTTCCTGCCCCCTCGGAGAGCTCATAAGCAACACCCCACCAGCAAACTTGAGCCTCGGGACCACAGGTAAGGCAAACCTTCCTGCTCCAAGTGACCTGCCTGCTGAACTCAAGAAACAGGCCGACAGGAACAGCGGAAGACCTGTAGATAGGAAAAACTACACGCCCGAAAGCAGAACACTCTGTTCCCATAACTGGCTGAAAGAAAACAGGAAAACAGGTCTACAGCACTCCTGAAACACAGGCTTATAGGACAGTCTAGCCACTGTCAGAAATAGCAGAACAAAGTAACACTAGAGATAATCTGATGGCGAGAGGCAAGCACAGGAACCCAAGCAACAGAAACCAAGACTACATGGCATCATCGGAGCCCAATTCTCCCACCAAAGCAAACACTGAATATCCAAACACACCAGAAAAGCAAGATCTAGTTTCAAAATCATATTTGATCATGATGCTGGAGGACTTCACGAAAGACATGAAGAACTCCCTTAGAGAAACACAGGAAACATAAATAAACAAGTAGAAGCCTACAGAGAGGAATCACAAAAATCCCTGAAAGAATTCCAGGAAAACACAATCAAACAGTTGAAGGAATTAAAAATGGAAATAGAAGCAATCAAGAAAGAACACATGGAAACAATCCTGGATATAGAAAACCAAAAGAAGAGACAAGGAGCTGTAGATACAAGCTTCACCAATAGAATACAAGAGATAGAAGAGAGAATCTCAGGAGCAGAAGATTCCATAGAAATCATCGACTCAACTGTCAAAGATAATGTAAAGCGGAAAAAGCTACTGGTCCAAAACATACCGGAAATCCAGGACTCAATGAGAAGATCAAACCTAAGGATAATAGGTATAGAAGAGAGTGACGACTCCCAGCTCAAAGGACCAGTAAATATCTTCAACAAAATCATAGAAGAAAACTTCCCTAAAGAAAGAGATACCCATAAGCATACAAGAAGCATACAGAACTCCAAATAGATTGGACCAGAAAAGAAATTCCTCCCGTCACATAATAGTCAAAACACCAAATGCACAAAATAAAGAAAGAATATTAAAAGCAGTAAGGGAAAAAGGTCAAGTAACATATAAAGGCAGACCTATCAGAATCACACCAGACTTTTCGCCAGAGACTATGAAAGCCAGAAGATCCTGGACAGATGTCATACAGACCCTAAGAGAACACAAATGCCAGCCCAGATTACTGTATCCTGCAAAACTCTCAATTAGCATAGATGGAGAAACCAAGATATTCCATGACAAAACCAAATTTACCCAATATCTTTCTACAAATCGAGTGCTACAAAGGATAATAAATGGTAAAGCCCAACATAAGGAGGCAAGCTACACCCTAGAAAAAGCAAGAAACTAATCGTCTTGGCAACAAAAATAAGAGAAGAAAAGCACACAAACATAACCTCACATCCAAATATGAATATAACAGGAAGCAATAATCATTATTCCTTAACATCTCTCAACATCAATGGTCTCAAATCCCCAATAAAAAGACATAGATTAACAAACTGGATACACAATGAGGACCCCGCATTCTGCTGCCTACAGGAAACACACCTCAGAGACAAAGACAGACACTACCTCACAGTGAAAGGCTGGAAAACAACTGTCCAAGCAAATGGTCGGAAGAAGCAAGCTGGAGTAGCCATTCTAATATCAAATAAAATCAGTTTTCAACTAAAAGTCATCAAAAAAGATAAGGAAGGACACTTCATATTCATCAAAGGAAAAATCCACCAAGATGAACTCTCAATCCTAAATATCTATGCCCCAAATACAAGGGCACCTACATACGTAAAAGAAACCTTACTAAAGCTCAAAACACACATTGCACCTCACACAATAATAGTAGGAGATTTCAACATCCCACTCTCATCAATGGACAGATCATGGAAACAGAAATTAAACAGAGACGTAGACAGACTAAGAGAAGTCATGAGCCAAATGGACTTAACAGATATTTATAGAATATTCTATCCTAAAGCAAAAGGATATACATTCTTCTCAGATCCTCATGGTACTTTCTCCAAAATTGACCATATAATTGGTCAAAAAACGGGCCTCAACAGGTACAGAAAGATAGAAATAATCCCCTGCGTGCTATCGGACCACCACAGCCTAAAACTGGTCTTCAATAACAATAAGGGAAGAATGCCCACATATACGTGGAAATTGAACAATGCTCTACTCAATGATAACCTGGTCAAGGAAGAAATAAAGAAAGAAATTAAAGACTTTTTAGAATTTAATGAAAATGAAGGTACAACATACCCAAAGTTATGAGACACAATGAAAGCTGTGCTAAGAGGAAAACTCATAGATCTGAGTGCCTGCAGAAAGAAACAGGAAAGAGCATATGTCACCAGCTTGACAGCACACCTAAAAGCTCTAGAACAAAAAGAAGCAAATACACCCAGGAGGAGTAGAAGGCAGGAAATAATCAAACTCAGAGCTGAAATCAACCAAGTAGAAACAAAAAGGACCATAGAAAGAATCAACAGAAGCAAAAGTTGGTTCTTTGAGAAAATCAACAAGATAGATACACCCTTAGCCAGACTAACGAGAGGACACAGAGAGTGTGTCCAAATTAACAAAATCAGAAATGAAAAGGGAGACATAACTACAGAATCAGAGGAAATTCAAAAAATCATCAGATCTTACTATAAAAACCTATATTCAACAAAACTTGAAAATCTGCAGGAAATGGACAATTTCCTAGACAGATACCAGGTACTGAAGTTAAATCAGGAACAGATAAACCAGTTAAACAACACCATAACTCCTAAGGAAATAGAAGCAGTCATTAAAGGTCTCCCAACCAAAGAGAGCACAGGTCCAGACGGGTTTAGTGCAGAATTCTATCAGACCTTCATAGAAGGCCTCATACCAATACTATCCAAACTATTCCACAAAATTGAAACATATGGAGCATTACCGAATTCCTTCTATGAAGCCACAATTACTCTTATACCTAAACCACACAAAGACCCAACAAAGAAAGAGAACTTCAGATCAATTTCCCTTATGAATATCGACGCAAAAATACTCAATAAAATTCTGGCAAACCGAATCCAAGAGCACATCAAAACAATCATCCACCATGATCAAGTAGGCTTCATCCCAGGCATGCAGGGATGGTTTAATATACGGAAAACCATCAACGTGATCCATTACATAAACAAACTGAAAGAACAAAACCACATGATCATTTCAGTAGATGCTGAGAAAGCATTTGACAAAATTCAACACCCCTTCATGATAAAAGTCCTGGAAAGAATAGGAATTCAAGGCCCATACCTAAACATAGTAAAAGCCATATACAGCAAACCAGTTGCTAACATGGAGAGAACTAAATGGAGAGAAACTTGAAGCAATCGCACTAAAATCAGGGACTAGACAAGGCTGCCCACTCTCTCCCTACTTATTCAATATAGTTCTTGAAGTTCTAGCCAGAGCAATCAGACAACAAAAGGAGATCAAGGGGATACAGATTGGTAAAGAAGAAGTCAAAATATCACTATTTGCAGATGATATGATAGAATATTTAAGTGATCCCAAAAGTTCCACCAGAGAACTACTAAAGCTGATAAACACCCTCAGGAAAGTGGCTGGGTATAAAATTAACTCAAATAAATCAGTAGCCTTCCTCTACACAAAAGAGAAACAAGCCGAGAAAGAAATTAGGGAAACAACACCCTTCATAATAGACCCAAATAATATAAAGTACCTCGGTGTGACTTTAACCAAGCAAGTAAAAGATCTGTACAATAAGAACTTCAGGACTCTGAAGAAAGAAATTGAAGAAGACCTCAGAAGATGGAAAGATCTCCCATGCTCATGGATTGGCAGGATTAATATAGTAAAAATGGCCATTTTACCAAAAGCGATCTACAGATTCAATGCAATCCCCATCAAAATACCAATCCAATTCTTCAAAGAGTTAGACAGACAATTTGCAAATTCATCTGGAATAACAAAAAAACCAGGATAGCTAAAACTATCCTCAACAATAAAAGGACTTCAGGGGGAATCACTATCTCTGAACTAAGCAGTATTACAGAGCAATAGTGATAAAAAAAACTGCATGGTATTGGTACAGAGACAGACAGATAGACCAATGGAACAGAATTGAAGACCCAGAAATGAACCCACACACCTATAGGCACTTGATTTTTGACAAAGGAGCGAAAACCATCAAATGGAAAAAAGATAGCATTTTCAGCAAATGGTGCTGGTTCAACTGGAGGTCAACATGTAGAAGAATGCAGATTGATCCATGCTTATCACCCTGTACAAAGCTTAAGTCCAAGTGGATCAAGGACCTCCACATCAAACCAGATACACTCAAACTAATAGAAGAAAAACTAGGGCAGCATCTCGAATACATGGGCACTGGAAAAAATTTCCTGAACAAAACACCAATGGCTTGTGCTCTAAGATCAAGAATCGACAAATGGGATCTCATAAAACTGCAAAGCTTCTGTAAGGCAAAGGACACTGTGGTTTGTTAGGACAAAACGACAACCAACAGATTGGGAAAAGATCTTTACCAATCCTACAACAGATAGAGGCCTTATATCCAAAATATACAAAGAACTCAAGAAGTTAGACCGCAGGGAGACAAATAACCCTATTAAAAAATGGGGTTCAGAGCTAAACAAAGAATTCACAGCTGAGGAATGCCGAATGGCTGAGAAACACCTAAAGAAATGTTCAACATCTTTAGTCATAAGGGAAATGCAAATCAAAACAACCCTGAGATTTCACCTCACACCAGTCAAAATGGCTAAGATCAAAAACTCAGGTGACAGCAAATGCTGGCGAGGATGTGGAGAAAGAGGAACACTCCTCCATTGTTGGTGGGATTGCAGACTGGTACAACCATTCTGGAAATCAGTCTGGAGGTTCCTCAGAAAATTGGACATTGAACTGCCTGAGGATCCAGCTATACCTCTCCTGGGCATATACCCAAAAGATGCCCCAACATAAAAAAGACACGTGCTCCACTATGTTCATAGCAGCCTTATTTATAATAGCCAGAAGCTGGAAAGAACCCAGATGCCCTTCAACAGAGGAATGGATACAGAAAATGTGCTACATCTACACAATGGAATATTACTCAGCTATCAAAAACAATGACTTTATGAAATTCGTAGGCAAATGGATGGAACTGGAAAATATCATCCTGAGTGAGGTAACCCAATCACAGAAAAACACACACGGTATGCATTCATTGATAAGTGGCTATTAGCCCAAATGCTTGAATTACCCTAGATGCCTAGAACACATGAAACTCAAGACGGATGATCAAAATATGAATGCTTCACTCCTTCTTTAAAAGGGGAACAAGAATACCCTTGGCAGGGAATAGAGAGGCAAAGATTAAAACAGAGACAGAAGAAACACCCATTCAGAGCCTGCCCCACATGTGGCCCATACATATACAGCCATCCAATTAGACAAGATGGATGAAGCAAAGAAGTGCAGGCCGACAGGAGCCGGATGTAGATCTCTCCAGAGAGACACAGCCAGAATACAGCAAATACAGAGGCGAATACCAGCAGCAAACCACTGAACTGAGAACAGGACCCCCGTTGAAGGAATCAGAAATAACTGGAAGAGCTTGAAGGGGCTCAAGACCCCATATGAACAACAATGCCAAGCAACCAGAGCTTCCAGGGACTAAGCCACTACCTAAAGACTATACATGGACTGACCCTGGACTCTGACCTCATAGGTAGCAATGAATATCCTAGTAAGATCACCAGTGGAAGGGGAAGCCCTGGGTCCTGCTAAGATTGAACCCACAGTGAACGTGATTGTTGGGGGGAGGGCGGCAATGGGGGGGGATGGGGAGGGGAACACCCATAAAGAAGGGGAGTGGGAGGGGTTAGGGGGATGTTGGCCCGGAAACCGGGAAAGGGAATAACACTCGAAACGTAAATAAGAAATACTCAAGTTAATAAAAAAAAGGGGGGGCTGGGGATTTAGCTCAGTGGTAGAGCGCTTACCTAGGAAGCACAAGGCCCTGGGTTCGGTCCCCAGTTCCGAAAAAAAGAACCAAAAAAAAAAAAAAAAAAAAAGAAAGTACACAGACATAATAAGTTCAGGTCCTTGCTTTGCTGGTTTGGAACATTCTATATATCTATCTATCTATCATCTATCTATCATCTATCTATCTATCATCTATCTATCTATCATCTATCTATCTATCATTTATCATCTATCTATCTATCATCCATCTACCTATCTATCTATCATCTATCTATCTATCTATCTATGTTCCTCTGTCTCTCCATGTGTGAATGTGTGTGTGAATGTGTGTGTGTGTGTGTGCTCACACACATGCACACTTGCACAAGAGCCTATGTTCTTTCACCTAGGCGTTGGACAGCTTTTTTCATCTTTTTGAATGTCAGTAATGAGATAACAGCAAACAAGTGATACAAAGTCACCAAAAAGGCCACTGCAGCTCAGTGGTAGAATGCTCTCCTGGTGTGTGTAAAAACCCTAGGCTACAAATCTAGCAGCTGGACAGTGGTGGTTGGCGTACACCTTTAATCTCAAAGCTCTGGAGGCAGAGGCAGGTGAATTTCTGTGAAGTCGAGGCCAGCCTGGTCTATAGAGCAAGTTCCAGGACAGTCGGGGTGGTTATATGGAGATTCCCTGTCTCAGAAAAAAAAAAAAAAAAAAAAAAAACCCAAGCATTTCTAGCATTGCAAAATAATAATGAATAAACAAATAAAATAAAATAACCCAAGAAAGAAATTAATCAGTACATAAAATCATCTAAGACATCATACCCAACAAATGAAATGAAGACCGGGAGGCTGGACAAGAGGGAGGATCGCTCCCTGGTTCCCACGAATGTGAACATCATCCCCACCCCCTACTTCTGGGAGCCAGAGGCCATTTCAGTTGGGTTAAAGAAGGTCTTTACAGCACCTCCATCTGTCTGTCCATCCAGGCCCACAGAGTTCCCATCACCATAGAAACAGGGGTCCTAACAGAAGCTGGACTCCTCGTTAGGGTAACTGCAGCCTTACCCATAGATGGCGGTGACCGTCCCCTGGGATCAGAACAGGCTATGAGAGCTACCTAGGAACTCAAGCACTGCGTCTAGCTTTGTCTCTCCGGGCCTGAAGCTTTCTTCTTCTAGAGACTGTTCTCCTGTGGACCCGAACCCCAAGGATTCCAGGTAGCGCCAGATGCTCATTTACAACATCGTAGTTCACCTGCTCGGGGAAACGCTGCCACCCGCTCCTCTGAGCCATTACCGTCCGTCATGTTTATCTGCATTTAGGTGCAGTGGGGATTCACGTGCTTTGATCTGTCTTTGCTCATGAAGCAATGGCCCAAAAAATGGTAATGACGCCTCTGATGCCCCAGCACTACTGAGTTCTTTGAGCCTGGGACTGCCAGACTCGGCAAATAGAAGTACAGAACGCCCTGGTCTGTTTGAATCGCGCATAAGCGACAGATTATTTTTGACAGGATATGTATGTGTTTGTGTGAGTTGTGTGATGTGTGTGCAGGAGTGCTGGGGGTGGTTAATGTGGGAGTGTAGGGGTGGTTAATGTGGGAGTGTAGGGGTGGTTAATGTGGGAGTGTAGGGGTGGTTAATGTGGGAGTGTAGGGGTGGTTAATATGGGAGTGTAGGGGTGGTTAGTGTGGGAGTGTAGGGGTGGTTAATGTGGGAGTGTAGGGGTGGTTAGTGTGGGAGTGTAGGGGTGGTTAATATGGAGTGTAGGGGTGGTTAATATGGGAGTGTAGGGGTGGTTAGTGTGGGAGTGTAGGGGTGGTTAATGTGGAGTGTAGGGGTGGTTAATGTGGGAGTGTAGGGGTGGTTAATGTGGGAGTGTAGGGGTGGTTAATGTGGAGTGTAGGGGTGGTTAATATGGGAGTGTAGGGGTGGTTAATGTGGAGTGTAGGGGTGGTTAATGTGGGAGTGTAGGGGTGGTTAGTGTGGGAGTGTAGGGGTGGTTAATATGGAGTGTAGGGGTGGTTAATATGGGAGTGTAGGGGTGGTTAATGTGGGAGTGTAGGGGTGGTTAATGTGGGAGTGTAGGGGTGGTTAATGTGGGAGTGTAGGGGTGGTTAATATGGAGTGTAGGGGTGGTTAATGTGGGAGTGTAGGGGAGGTTAATGTGGGAGTGTAGGGGTGGTTAATGTGGGAGTGTAGGGGTGGTTAATGTGGGAGTGTAGGGGTGGTTAGTGTGGGAGTGTAGGGGTGGTTAATGTGGGAGTGTAGGGGTGGTTAATATGGAGTGTAGGGGTGGTTAATATGGAGTGTAGGGGTGGTTAATATGGGAGTGTAGGGGTGGTTAGTGTGGGAGTGTAGGGGTGGTTAATGTGGGAGTGTAGGGGTGGTTAATATGGAGTGTAGGGGTGGTTAATATGGAGTGTAGGGGTGGTTAATATGGGAGTGTAGGGGTGGTTAATATGGAGTGTAGGGGTGGTTAATATGGGAGTGTAGGGGTGGTTAATATGGGAGTGTAGGGGTGGTTAGTGTGGGAGTGTAGGGTGGTTAGTGTGGGAGTGTAGGGGTGGTTAATATGGGAGTGTAGGGGTGGTTAATATTGAGTGTAGGGGTGGTTAATATGGAGTGTAGGGGTGGTTAATATGGAGTGTAGGGTGGTTAGTGTGGGAGTGTAGGGGTGGTTAATATGGAGTGTAGGGTGGTTAATATGGGAGTGTAGGGGTGGTTAGTGTGGGAGTGTAGGGTGGTTAGTGTGGGAGTGTAGGGGTGGTTAATGTGGGAGTGTAGGGGTGGTTAATGTGGGAGTGTAGGGGTGGTTAATATGGAGTGTAGGGTGGTTAATATGGGAGTGTAGGGGTGGTTAATGTGGGAGTGTAGGGTGGTTAATATGGGAGTGTAGGGGTGGTTAATGTGGGAGTGTAGGGTGGTTAGTGTGGGAGTGTAGGGGTGGTTAGTGTGGGAGTGTAGGGGTGGTTAATGTGGGAGTGTAGGGGTGGTTAATGTGGGAGTGTAGGGGTGGTTAATGTGGAGTGTAGGGGTGGTTAGTGTGGGAGTGTAGGGGTGGTTAGTGTGGGAGTGTAGGGGTGGTTAATGTGGGAGTGTAGGGGTGGTTAATGTGGGAGTGTAGGGGTGGTTAATGTGGAGTGTAGGGGTGGTTAGTGTGGGAGTGTAGGGGTGGTTAATGTGGGAGTGTAGGGGTGGTTAATATGGGAGTGTAGGGGTGGTTAGTGTGGGAGTGTAGGGGTGGTTAATGTGGGAGTGTAGGGGTGGTTAATATGGAGTGTAGGGGTGGTTAATGTGGAGTGTAGGGGTGGTTAATGTGGGAGTGTAGGGGTGGTTAATGTGGGAGTGTAGGGGTGGTTAATATGGGAGTGTAGGGGTGGTTAGTGTGGGAGTGTAGGGGTGGTTAATGTGGGAGTGTAGGGGTGGTTAATGTGGGAGTGTAGGGGTGGTTAATGTGGAGTGTAGGGGTGTTTAATGTGGGAGTGTAGGGGTGGTTAATGTGGGAGTGTAGGGGTGGTTAATGTGGAGTGTAGGGGTGGTTAATATGGAGTGTAGGGGTGGTTAGTGTGGGAGTGCTGGGGCAGTTAGTGCAGGCATGTTGGGGTAATGCAGGAGTGTTGGAGGTAATTAGTGAAGTCATATTGGGGCACTTAGTGCAGGCATGTTGGGGTAATTAGTGCAGTCATATTGGGGTAGTTAGTGCAGGCGTGTTGGGGTAGTTAGTGCAGATGTGTTGGGGGAGTTGCAGGCATTTTGGGGTAGTTAGTGTGGGCATGTGGGAGGGTTAGAGGACTATATCAGACATCCTCCTTAGTAATGCTCCACATTGGGCCCTTTCACTAGTGTGGAGCTCACCGGTTTAACTAAGATGGCTGGCCTTTGAGCTCCAGGGACCTTCTCCCATCTCCAGTGTTAGGATCACAGACAAGCAGGATTGGACCAGCTTTTATGTGGGCGCCCAGGTTCTGATCAGGTCCTCACATTTGCCCAGCGAGTGCTTTACCTGGGCTTTTTACCTACAAAATCATCATTTTGACCTGTTCCCAGCCCTAGAGATAACTTATAAAATGAGTGTGTCTGTTGCTTTCACTATAAAACTATTTGCTGCTTGTCTGAAATTCAAGTTCAGCACAGGGCCTGTGCTGGTCCAGTGACCCTTTCAATGATATATCAAGTCAAGCTCACATAAAGACCTTTCAGTTGAGTAAAACCTACAGGGCTGGAAGTTCACTGCACAGCCAAACCCACCTCCCCTTGCAGCTTCTAACATGTCCTGGGGCAGGACCAGGGTGCCCAGTATCTGCTACAAAGGAGCAATACTGTCCCTAAAGAGGAGGGACTGCTCAGTCTTCTTGGATGCCTGTTCAGATGCCAGGGAAATGTGTGTCCTTGTCATTGCGCCTTCATTTGCAGTTGGTGGCTGCCCTGCAGTGGGAAGACTTCTTCCTGGCAATTTGCATACATGTCCGTCATCTTGATTTTTACCTGGACAGACAGCAGGAAGACTTCACAGACTTGGAACTTTAAGTCCTAAAGCTGTAAGAGTCAAGCTGGAATGAGTTGGTTACTCTATTACCCAGGGAAGGCCACCTTGAACAGGATGAGTGCCTTCAAGGATCAAACACTAATCACTACAGGCGTCACAGTCCTGTGTCACAGTCCTTGAGTGCCTCCATGTTCTGGTAATGCCTGGGAGGAGGAGGAGGAGGAGGAGGAGGAGGAGGAGGAGGAGGAGGAGGAGGAGGAGGAGGAGGAGGAGGAGGAGGAAGAGGAAGAGGAAGAGGAAGAGGAAGAGGAAGAGGAAGAGGAAGAGGCTTGGGTTACATCAGAATTCAAAGCAGTGAGTTCAATTCTCCAAGGCAAGGAGATTGTGTGGTTCTGTAGCTTTGTGTGTGTGTGTGTGTGTGTGTGTGTGTGTGTGTGTGTGTGTGTGTGCGTGGATGCATAGATGTGTGTGACTACTTCTCTGGGAATATACACAGGACCGATGTTAGAGTATCCACCCCCAAATGCTCACGTAAAAATAACTATCCTTACTTCTGAGGGGATGGAGTTTGGCCCAAACATTATGTCCAAGGACACTCAACCCAGTAATTTTTCTAAGAACGGTTTTTAAAAGGGGGTGAGGACCATCTAAGCACTCAGCAATTTGTCAAGTTATAAAACTTGTACACAGTGAAATATGATGCAGTCATTAAAATGGTGTGATAAAAGAGTCTGTAATAACTGTGGTAAATATTCATGATATGCATAAGTCGGCAACAGAATAGGGTGCTGTCCTGCTCTGTGGTAGCCTTTCTTCTTCAGAGCTGGTTTGGGTTCACACCAAGTTGAAAGGGATTCAAGGATTTCCTGGGCATTGGAAGGAGAGACAAGTCAGGAGGTAGATAGGACCCTTGAACCCATTACTCCCCAGACGCTCACTGCCTGGAAGGCCAGGCCTGGAGACCAGGCTAGATTTAAAAGGAGACTATCATGTCGCTGAGTGGGAGACCCCTAATTTCCGCCATCATCATTTTCTGGGCCAAATGGAATAGGAAAAGAGAAGGTACTGGAAGCTTGTAGGTGAATGTGTGTTCCATGCCTAGACCCACTGCTTCCCGTGAGGTACATGGAGACAGTGTGAGACATGATGTGTCTGACTGTATGAGAGCTGTCTTCACCCTGAGCATCTGCAGGGAGCGACTCCCAGGGCAGGCGGGTCTCAACTTCCTGATGCGCTTTTTCTTGCTGAGATTTGATTTTTGCTGGAGTCTCTGGTGTGACATCAGAGCAGAGGCCAGCCTACCTGTCCAGTTTTAGCCCCGGAACTGCTCTCCAGGAGTGAACCTCTCAGAAGGCCAAGGCCTAATAGCTCTCTTCAGAGCACCACTCACCTATCACCTAACAAAACGCATCTCTGTAGCGTGGTTCTGTTTTCTGCTCCTCCCCTTGGGGTATCCAGGTGCTGCTGCACACCAATCAGGGACTCCATGGAACTCAGCTCCCCAGTCTGAGTCTTCCCTCCGGGCGCTTCCCTATGCACACCGGGCAGGAAAGGATGAGGAGAAGGCTGGAATGGCTGGATTGCGGATCCTTTAGGAAACAGCTGTCTTAGGTGACAGTGGATGAAACAGCTTATTTCTTTATTCAGGGTGAACGAGGACTACATAAACCTTGGAAAGTGGGAAGGGGGTTCTTCTTAGGGTGAGTTTCGTTGGCTGAGGTTTAGTGTTCTGTGGATATCTCATTTGCACCGAGAGACATTCCAGGAAGTTGGACCTGTAATTTCGCCAAGGATTACATGGCATCTCTCAGGTAGGGTATGGGGGTCGGGCTCCCCAAATAAGGAAGAAGGTAGAAGGACTCCCTCTTCCTCCTATTGCAAGAGGGAGTCCTTCATTTCTCACATAGCTCAGGGGAGTTATCCAGACATGGGAGACTTTGACCTTAAGTAGCAGGGTTTCTGCAAGAGGAGGAAGGAAGCCATTCCCAAGGGCCTTGTAATGTAGGAATGTGTGTGGAGCCCACTTTTAGACACCCCCCCCACAGGAAAACCCCTCCACTGATATGAAGCAGTGTCCACATCAGTGCCTCAGCCTCCTTCAAAGGCCATCCCTGTCTTCAGAGCACCCTGTCCCTCCCTGCCAGTGCCAGAAGAAGTCAGGCTGTCAACTTCCCCCAGGGGCCCTTACTCTAAAATGATGGTGGGACCAGGCAGATTCCTGCGCTGGGGAGAGCCATCCTTTTGTGTGTGGAAACAGCAGCTGAGGCAGGCAATGGACAGGGTTAGGAATCAAAGGCCAACTCTGCAACTGAAGTGGCAAGACCCGGGGCCTCAGCTTTCCCACCCATAAAATCAGACTATTAAAGCATACGCAGACTGTGGCTGAGGATGGTGAGGACTCTGTAGTCACTGGCAGGCCCACTCACCTGCCACTTGCTCTCCCTATGCCCCTCTCTCTTTGCGTGCTCTCAAAAGAGGCTCTCTGCTACTTTGTACCCAGAGCACTGTCCCACCACCACCGGTCACATCGAGCTTTTGATTCAAATTAATTCAGACGGAAAGGTTTTGAAGCCGGTTTGTCTCTTTTTGTTCTGCTTAGTATCTGACTGAGAAAGGCTGCCAAAATCCTACCTCCCCACTCACAAATCAGAAGTCAGACCTCGAAAAGGTTTCAGGATCTTGGCTCCAAAGGAGACCTATGCTTTTTCAGTCCACGGTGCCAGGAGAACAAGGGGACACCTCCAAGGCGATGCCATTTACCGACAATCCTTAACAGTGACAACGGCAGGGCAATGACCTTCCTAGGAATCCCTCGTAGTAACATTTCAGCCTTGGCCGGCGACAGGCTCCACTGACTCCTGGACATAAATTACTTGTTCATTATCAGGCCTCGACATGGGGAAGACGGCTGCTGCTTGATTGTGTCCAGTGTCCTGTTACAGGTATTTGCCTGCTGGCGTGCCGCTGTCCGTGGTCCTGTTTTACATGGTCTGGAGCTGCGGCCGTCATCATCACGATGCACGCTCAAGTCTCAAGTCCCCCATCAGCTTCAAGCTTCAACCAGGATGCCTGAGAGCCTTGAGAGCTAGGTGCCAGGGAGGATGCACACACACACACACACACACACACACACACACACACACACACAACGAGTGCTCTCAACAAGAAGCTGGGAGCAAGGGAACATAGCAAGTCAGTTCCATCACAGATGGGCACAGAGATTGACTGGCTTGAGTTAATACTCAAGAGCCCTTGCTATAAGTCAAGTATTGTGGTAAGTGGATGTGTTAGTTGTGTACGAATGCCTGTAACCCTAGTGGTTGTAGTGAGGGAGGTGGGAACAGACTGGCAGGCCAGTCTTGCCAACCAGTGAGCTCTGGGTTCAGTGAGAGACCCTATCCCAAGAAACCAAGCAGAAAGTGATAATGGAAGACATTCAGTGTCAACCTGTGGGCTCTACAACAGATGTGCACATGCACACACGCGCACTCACTCTTGCACATACGGTGCACATGCTAGGAACCAAACCTGGTCAACTTGATGAGAAAAGGAAATGGCACACACATTCTCTCAAACAGGAAAAACAAGGCACATTCTAGGCTAAGATAACTGGCCCCACCTCTCTTCCCATGCAACCAGTACCATTTTCTCCACATCTCTAATCTCTCCTACTTATTCAACTGTCCTTCACAACCTAACCCTGGAACTCTGTGTCAGTGCGAAGCTTATAAAAGAGAGGAGAGAACCCTTTATTTTCCCTAGCTGCAGTAAAAGAATATCCCCAAAACACTCTGATTGACTCCGTGTGGTCGCGTGCTCTGACCAGAACAATTCAGCACTGTGTCACCCAATCATGAGAGCAATGAGGAGTATTTACACCAAGAGGGTGATACACTCAACAGGGCAGAAAAGCCACCAGTGCACCCAGATGCTGTGACTCCCCATCCCGTTTCCACCAGAGTCCATTTCCTTTTCGGGGTGAGGAAACCGAGACTCAGGAAAACTGAGTGTGAGTGATTGCCCAAGATCGCACAGCTGGAAAGAGGCAGAGCAGGGTCAAGTTCAGGTCAAGCATGGACCAAAGCCGCTCACTTTTCCTGCACTAGTCCAACCTTACCTTGACAAGCAGATTGATCTGAGGCAGTTTGGCCCAGAGGCAAGACAAGCAAGAGTCACAGTGGGGAGTGACATGTGCAGAATCCTCTGGGCGCACGCGTCTGACCCACTACTCTGGACGGAGGCTTTGCCATCTGCCCTGGGGGGGGGGGGGGTTAGAGCACAGGGTATGGCAGAAGAGGTCAAGGGTTGATGAGCCGTGGCCTGATTTGGAGGTTTTCCCTGAGGTCCATGGGTTCTAGCTTAGGTTAGGTCGAGCTAACGTTGCTAACCTTCGGAGGGCCCACTGCAGGCAAAGAGGTGCCCTGAAGGCAGAGCGAGAGAGAAACAGAGAAGCAGAACCAACAAAAAAAGCTCTGACAATATCTGGACATAAGCGCCAGGCAGGTAAATACTGTACCTGTGTACACTCCACAGGTCCCAATTTGTCACATCTGCCTCAGACCAACAGGTGGCTGGAAAGCAGGGTGGAGTTCTTCCTGTGCCTTTGCATAGTTTCTGGATTAAACTCCCTCCTCCTACCCCCGCAGTTCTTCTCTATCAGATTCCCATGCAGTCAGTACGTCACACAATCCCAGGGTGGGGACCAGACAGAAATAATATCCCATTCTGTAGAAGAGAATATTAAGGCATAAAGGAGGGTGTGGCTTTCCCCAAGACACACAGCTAGCAAATAATTTTAATACTTTTAGCATCATCGAAATCTCTTCTCCAGCTAAAATGCCAACAGTGGACTGACCACACTGTGCTAATCCCTGAGAAGTCATCTTGGAGAGAACA